>NC_142799.1:30512130-30632130 GCF_049724085.1 Artemia sp. Qi Xiang Cuo
GGATAGATAAGCACAAAGTCTCTAACAAAGTAGTAATTAAATTGCATCTTCTGATTTAACTTGACCCCAAGCGGCTTAAACATAATGTTAATGGTTTTGCTAAAATTAAATTTCAAGTAATATTAGACAAGTTTATGAATTATTTGAGTTTAAATTTAATTTCCTTTAAAAATTTATTTTATCTGTGTGACGTGGCTGATATACCGTTTATTTTTTTTTTCGTTTTAGAAACGCCTTGGTTAGTCAATATATAACAATTTGATTTGTAATCACAGATTTCTTTAAACACAACACTTTAAATTTTCTTCACATTTTACATTAACTTAATGAATGTGTAGGCTATAAGCCATTTGCTTATACATCTGAAGCATTGAAAATTACTGATTTAAAGTCACTTGTCAGTCAATAAATTGGTAGTAAAACCTCACTTATTATTGGATTTTGTTGACATTGATTTCAGAAATGAACAATGTTTCAGTCCTGGTCACAAAGATTATCTTGGCCTGTATTAACTACAAGCTCTTGCAATGAACCAAAAATTGGTTGATATTAGCATCATACATAAACCAAAATTGGCTGAAGTTGCATCTAACTTTGGTTGATATCGGCAAAAATCAACCAAAAATAGGTTGTAAAAAAAAAACTAGGTCTGTGATCTAAAGAAAAAAATTTATATCAGCATAAAAAAACAAAGCATTAACGTTTGTATGCATAAGGAAAAAAATCACACACTAATATATACAAATAATTTTTTTTGTTAAGTAAGAGGCTAATTATTTTCTTACTCGTTTTCTAAACACAATGTGCCGCTAAAATAGAAACATTCTGTTAGTAGAGATGGGGGTCCGACTTCCATTGCCCACCCCTGCTGCCACCTATAACTTTTTTTAACACCATATATTGGCACGAGAACCACGTGGTTTATGGTTTTTCTCAGTGAGAATGAAAAAACAGGAATTTTCTCAATTGAAAAAACATGAATTTTGTCACATTTATGGCTGTTTTCATGGATGTTTCATGGTTTTTGTCAGTGATAATTTGAAAAACATTAACATTGTCACATTTATGGATGTCAACAGAAATTCATGTTTGCTATATGGTTTTCTCACTTAGAATGGAAAAACAGAATTTTTCTCACTTGGTAAAACAGGAATTTTGTCGCATTTATGTATGTTTTTATGGTTTTTGTCAGTGAGAATTTGAAAAACAGGAATTTTGTCACATTTTTGTATGTTTTTATGGTTTTTGTCAGTGAGAATTTGAAAAAACAGGAACTTTCTCACTGAGAAAACCATAAATCACGTGGTATAGTCACGAGTCAGAACACCTGTGCTGTCGACCTCAATTCACCTATCGTGAATCAATAATTCCCCTTAGAAACTACAAATTAATTTCCCCTTTCTTGACAGATCAATCAATCAATGACATCATCTGTCAGACTTTAAAAATTTTCGCCTAGAAACATTTATCCAGGAATATATCCAAATAATTAATGTCTTTGCCTAGGGAACAGTTCTACTGGTCGAACTCCAAAGGATATTAATAACCAAAGGCCATGGAAACAATTAGGCAAGAAACATCTTAGCGATGAATTGTTTTAGCGCGCGAAAAGGTTTCATATTAATTTGAAACGCGTTAGCGCAGAGATGCCAATAACAAAGGAACACGCTGAATTTACGTTTAGGGATTATTTGGGCAAAACTATTTTAGACGGGCTATGGAACTATTTCGGCGAAAAAAGTTAGAGACATTTTAAAAGATGATTTTTGAAGAGATTTTAGAATAGAATTTAATGGTGAAACTCTGTGGTAGTTATAATACACAAGTTTCATTTGAACAGTGTTGTTAGGTCCTCTAACCCAAACCCAAAGGGTTCCAATCCTCCTACCCCAACCCCGAAGGAAGCCCCGGTCCTCAAAGGCCCCCAAGCTCCCAAATGTCCCCCAGACCCCCAACTGCCCCCCCCCCGGACCCCCAAAGGACATCCCCGGTCCCCAAATGTCCCCCAGGCCCCCAACTGTCCCCTAGAACACTAAAAGGCCCCCCAAGCTCCCAAAGGGCCACCGACGCCCCCAAAGGCCCACCCAGACCCCCAAAGACCATCCCTGGGCCCCCCAAAGGCCCATCGAGCTCCCAAAGGACACACGGGGTCCCAAAGGCCCTCCACCGGCCCCCAACTGCCCCTCCGGACCCCCACAGGTCCCCTGGTCCTCAAAGGTCCCCTGGGCTCCCAAAGGACCAACGGGGTCCAAAGGCCCTCCACCGGTCCCCAAATGTCCCCCAGGCACCCAAAGGCCCTCCCTATGCCCCAAAGACCCACCGAGTCCCCCAATGGCCATCCCCAGGCCCCCCAAAGGCCCATCGAGCTCCCAAGGGACCAACGGGGTCCCAAAGGCCCTCCACCGGTTCCCAAATGTCCCCCAGGCCCCCAAAGGCCCTCCCTGTGCCCAAAGGCCCTCCCTGTGCCCCAAAGGCCCTCCCCCGGCCCCCAAAGGTCCCCCGGACCAGAGAAGCGCCGCCGGGATAACACACACACACACCAAATGCAGCCCGGCTATGCATATGTAAGCGTTTTTTTCCTACCTTTATATTACTTCATTTTTCAGTCAATTACAAGCCAACGATCAAATGAACGATTTGATAGCTTAACCCCTCACCCCCCCCAACCCTTGTTCTGAATTTTTCGAACCCGGGGCTATATACCTGTACTTTTTTTAATTTAAAACACGCTTTTCTCTGCTCGCCACGCCCGTAGTGATCGCTCAAGATCATTTGTTAAAATGTAACCACTCTTTTCTCTGCTCCCCCCTCCCTCAGTGATATCTAGTTATAATTTTTTGCAATTACACGTATCTTTTCTCTACTCCCCCCTCCCTCGGAGATATCTAAATGTAATTTTTTGCAAAGAAACCACTCTTTTCTAATCTTTGCTATCGCTTCGATATCTCATAAGCGAATATTTTTTGGTAATTTCTATTAATAATCACTGCCTTTGAAACTCAAAATGCTATTTTTTCTAATCTTTGCTATTTTCTATGCATTCCCCCATATCTCTTCGCTGTTATCTCATAAGCGAATATTTTTCAAGGGTAATTTCAATTAATGCTCACCATTTGAAACTCAAAATCCCCTATTTTTCACAATTGATTATCATAAAGTTTCAAGAGAAGGAATTGAGTGAGATTACTCACATTTATCTATTTGTTACATATGGATCCCGTAATTTGCGCAAGGATATTTTAAAATAACTTTCAATCTTTCAAACCCATGCCAATATTTTAGTGATGTGGAAACATTGTTGACGATATACTGAGTTAACGGTTCTCTAATTTAATTGTACTGTGTCCCAGAGAACATGCTTGTAAACAGAACAGACACGATATTAAAAATAATTTAGGTTCATTGGGGGTAATAGATAATCTAGACGGGGAGTAGGCGAAACGAATTATGCAACATACCACTCCGGTTTTTTGGGGCAGTTGGTACACGCCTGGGAGCCGCGGAGCCCGGAATGCGCCGATGGATCCGGAGAGTGCTGTGGGGGCAAGGTTAGGGAAGTGCCGGGGGATGCGCCACGGGTCAGGGAAGTGCCACAGGGATGCGCCATGGGCCCGAAACGCATCGCGGGACGCGTTGCGGGGCCCGAGACGCGCCACAGAGAGGTGCCATGGCTCCGAAACGCGCCAAGGGTGGGCTGGGACGCAATGTGGGGCAAGGTTAGGGGGGGCGCTGGGGGGAGCGCCGAAAAAAAAATTTTTTTTTAACACTTTGAAAATAAACGACCAAATTGTCGCCTTCTATGTCATATCTTAAGTTGGAACTTTCAGTTGAATTAACCAAATGTTATTAATGATCGGGCTTTTCTGAGTTGGATTTCTTAGTCTTTCATAGGTGTGTAGTGTCTGAAACATCTGATTTGGGATGTGTTGATTGCTAGTTTAGACTTTTCTGAGATAGTTTTCTTATACTTTCATAGGTCTGTGTTTTCAGAACATTATGTTTTGTGAGTTTATGTTTTATATTTAATTATTTTATGATCTAATTTTTTATATTATTTAGTATTTGAATGTTTTCTGAAACAAAAAGTGTTTGATGTGTAATTAGCTATTTCAGACTATTCATAACATGATTTCTTAGACTTTCGTAGGTGTGTGGTGTCTGAAACCTATGATTTGGGAGGGGTGGTTTGCTATTTCAGGCCTTTCTGAGTTGGATTTCTTAGTCTTTCATATGTGTGTAGTGTCTGAAACCTATGATTTGGGGTGGGTGGATTGCTTCCTTTGACCTTTCCGAGCTGGATTTCTTATCCTTTCATTGTTGTGTGTTGTCTGAATAATATAGTTTGGGGTGACTAGTTTGCTATTTCTGCCTTTTTTGAGCTAGGTTTCTTATCCGTTCATAGGTGAGTGTTGTCTGAAACCTATGATTTGGGATTTGCAGATTACTATTTCTGACTTTTCATAACCAGATTTCTTAGTCTTTCATAGGTGTTTGGTGTCTGGAACCTATGAGTTGGGGCTTTTTGTGTTGCTATTTTCTAACTTTTATAGTCAAGATTTCATAGACATTTGTAGATGTGTGTTGACTGAAACCTATGATTTGGGATGATTAATTTGATATTTTTGACTTTTCTGAGCAATATTTATTAGCCACTCATAGGAGTGTGTTGTCTGAAACTTATGATTTGGGAAGCACAGGAAAACTTAAATGCACACAAAAACTTAAATGCACACAAAAACTTACACACACACACACACACACACAAAACTTACACACACAAACATAATAAAACTCACACACACACGCAAAAACTTACACACACAAACACACTCACACACACACACACACACACACACACAAACACTAAAACCATAACACAAAAAAACACACACACACACTCACAAAAACTAAAACACATACACACTCACAAAACTTACACATACACACATGAAAACTTACACACATACTCCAAAACTTAAACACACAAAAAATTACACAAGCACACGAAAACTAACACACCCACACACACGAACAATAACAAACAACCACACAAAAACACACACACACACAATAAAAAAAACTTACACACACACACACACACACACAAAAACTAACACAAGCACACGAAAACTTACATGCACACAAAAACTTACATGCACACAAAAACTTACACACACACAAAAACTTACACACACACAAAAACTAACAAACACACAAAAACTTACACACACACAACAAAAACATAAACAGACACACAAAAACTTAAACACACACACAAAAATTTACAAACACACCAAAACTCACACACACACAAAAAAAAATTACACACACACAAAAACTTACACACACACAAAAACTTACACAAACAAACAAAAACTTACAACCTCACAAAAACTTACACACACACACACAAAAAATAAAACACACACAAAAACTTACACACACACAAAAAAATACACACACACACAAAAACTTACACACACACACAAAAACTTACACACACACAAAAACATACACACACACACACACACACACACAAATATAAACAAACACAAACAAAAACTTAAAAACAAACACACAAAAACTTACACACACACACACAAACTTACACACACACAACAACATACACACACACACAAAAACTTACACACACACAAAAACTTAAACACATACAAAAACTCACACACAAACAAAAAATTAAAAACATACAAAAACGTAAACACACACAAAACCTAATACACACACAAAACCAAAAAAAACACACACACAAAAAAAATAACACACACACAAAAAAACAAACACACACACAAAAAAACAGACACACACACACACACACAAAATTACAAAAACACACACAAACACACTTACACACACAAAAACTTGCACACACACAAAAACTTGCACACACACAAAAACTTACACACACACAGAAACTTACACACAGAGTACCAGTGGGAAAGCCATGTCTTGTCTATGAACAAGCACAGAGTACGATTGGTAGAGCCATAAGCATATTTCATGTCATTTTAAGATACGTAAAAAAGTTTAAAAAAATGCCATGTTAACCAAAATCTAAAATTATTTTAAAAAAATGGTGGAAAGGGGGAGGGGGCCGGATGGGAGCCCGGGGAACCTTTGGGGATCGGGGGGTTCCTTCGGGATGGGAGTATGGGGATCGGAACCCTTTGGATCGGGGTAGGGCAATCGGGGCCCTTTGGGGTTGGGGTAGAGGACCTCACGACACTGTTCAAATAGAACTTGTTTACTATAACGACCACACTCAAAACCTCTTCTAAAACCTTTTCTAAAATCATGCTTTAAAATGTCTCTAACTTTTTCACCAAAATAATTCCATAAAATTTCTAAAACCATTTCGCTCAAATAATCCCCTAAAAGTAATCCCAGCGTATTCCCTTTGTTTTTGGCATCTTTGTGCTTTCACATTTCAAATTTCTAGAAAACCCTTTCCTACATTAATCTCTTCATCTCATAAATGTTCCTAGCTACACTATTAAGGTTTCTTTATAATATCAATTTATCTCTCCGACTTAAAGCTCAGTGAAGCCTTATTTAAAAATAGAATTTCTATCTCTTTAGCCTCCCGCATAATTCCAAGATAACAAGTGATGTCATTTCTAATTCCTGACAGTAAAGATCAATGAAGCCCTATTTAAAAATAGAATATTAATTTTTCTCTCTGACCTAAAGAACGTTTTTCCCTCAGACCTAAGATTAAAGAAAGCCATAATGTTTCTTAATTCCCCTTCGTGAATCAATATATTCCCCTAGCGATTATGTAAATCAATTTCTCAGGTTAGGTTAGCCTAAAGATCAAAGAAGCCATGTTTGTTTCTTAATTCCCCTTCGTGAATCAATAATTCCCCCGCCGATTATGTAAATCAATTTCTCAGGTTAGGTTAGTCTAAAGATCAAAGAAGCCATGTTTGTTTCTTAATTCCCCCGTCGTGAATCAATACATTCCCCCGCCGATTATGTAAATCAAGTTCTCAGGTTAGACTAGCCAAACAACAAAGAATCCATGTTTGTTTCCTAATTCCCCTTCGTGAATCAATACATTCCCCTAGCGATTATGTAAATCACCCCTCATGTCATTACACGTGGCCAAACAACAACAGATCGATTGACCATCGACCTTGGAAAAAAGAGGTCATTGACCGATTACGCAATCTTTCTCCCTAGGGACTCTATGCCCATATATGGTGTGGGTACGGGACCTTTATAGTCATTTCTACTAATTATGCCCATAGACCCGTCTTCTCCTGCTGTCATTTCTTCAGTCAGTCTGGACGCAACAACTAGCACAAAAGTTGCCCAAAAGTTTACCTACCTGGAATCCACGAATTTTCCAGATGGCTCCCTTCTCCCCGTACTACAAGCAAGGCTATCCAAGGCGTCTTCTGCCATGGGCAGGTTGAACCATCACCTTTGGCAAAAACCAAATTTCAGTCGTTCAACCAAACATCAAATTTTCAACGCCCTTGTTGGTTCTGTGATGATTTATGGAGCTGAGACTTGGCAAGCATCAGCCACAACCCTGCCAATGGTCATCGATAGATTCCAGTCGAAGAGTCTGAGAAGGATAGAAGGTCTACGGTGGGTCGATTTCGTGAGTAATGAGAAGCTGCTGTATCTCACCAAGTAGTCCCGTTTTTCTACCCAAGCAGCCGAGCGTACCTTACGGTGGTTTGAACAGCTACTTCGAATGCCCCCGCACTTACCTGCAAAGATGATCTTCGACTTTGACCCTAGCAAAGCTGGTTGGAAGCGACCTTGCAGCCGACCAAAGAAGCGATGGTCCGACAGCGTTTTGGAGTTTCTAGCGATGGCAAATATCAGACCAAGTGAAGCGTAAACCCTTGCAATGGACCAAAGTGAATGGAGGAGGCACGCGTCACTCTCTACGCCGAGTAGAATCTGGCAGGAGACCTAAGTCAAAATTAGTCAAGTAAGAGGTAACTATCAAACAGTTTGTGGTAACGAACTGCAAGTAAGGAGTGACTCGGCTCAATAGTAACCGAAACTCTAAAAAACGGAATTTTAATATCAAGAAGTACATCAAAAGAATCAGCTTATTATGCTTATTCCAAATATATAAGCTTCGTAAAGTTTAATGTTCCTCATCAAAAGCTAAAAGCCTGAGAAAATTTGTCTTATTTTTTAAATAGGGAGAAACACCCCCTAAAATTAAAGGAATCTTAATTAAAAACACATCATCTCATTCAGCGTGCCAGAGAACCCTACTGTAAAAGTTTCAAGCACATGTCTGCGAAACTGTAAAATTTTGCTATTTTTGCCAGAAGACACATCACGGATGCGTGTTTATTTGTTATTTTTTTTCCCCAGGGATGATTGTATCGAAATAATGGTCAAAGAAGCCCGAAGGGGGTGCATTCAAACGGAAATTAAAAGTTCTAGTGCTCTTTCTAAGTGACCAAAAAGATTAGAGGGCAACCCCCTCCCATGCCCATTTTCCCCCAAAATTATTTGATCGAAATTTTGAGACAACCATTTGTTCAGTATAATTCAAAGATCAAATAATTATATCTTTAGGTGTTAAATAACCCCCCACAGTCCGAGGGGAGACGCCTGTAAATTGTGAAATTTGCCCATTGTTTATATATAGTATTTGTTATTGGGAAGTATACAGACATTTTTTTAGGATAGGGGGGTTGCTTGGGGTGTATTTCTATAGGGATAATCTTCCTTGGGGAGGGAAACTTCTGGGGGGGGGGGGTGAATATTCAAGGGAAAATGTTACATTGGGGGGTTTGACAGAATTAGTATACGAAATTCTTTTTAATTGTCTTACATTCTCTTTGCCAAACTTTTAATGTGGAGATGTTCCGTGGGAATTATCCAGGGGATTTTTTCCTTGTGTTTTGATTTCCAGGAAATAATTTCCACTGAAGGGGGTATTTCTGGAGTGATCGAGATACTGATTAGATATTGAAGTCTTATTCAAATGAAAGAATGGCAAGGAAATTTTTTCAGGCTGAATCGTCCGCAAGCAGTTTTAAAGGAAGCAAGGATGGAACTGTCTGGAGGAAAGTTCCTGGGGGGGGGGATGCACTTTACGTTGGATGCAATTTCCACGGAGGAGTTTTCCGTGAGGGGAAGGGATCTATTCCATAGGGGGCTAGCCAGATTTACTAGCATTATTTGAAAAACGAACAGGAATTATTCCATATATGAAGGGTTGCCTCTCCTCAATACTTTGCTGTCTGGGCTAAAGTTTGACTGTTTGTCCCAATCTTTTAAGAGCGTCTATTGAAACATGGGGGCCGTTCAATTAGAATAGGAAGCTTTTTTTGAAAGTGGCAAAAGCTTTAATGTAAAGAGTAGGCTAAGGTATTGAGGAGGGGGCAACCCTTCATATACGCAACCAATCTTCCAAAAATAATATGCGAATTTTGTTTAAATTTTTCATGTACGATCAGCCAAATTCGAACCTGCATTAATTGAAAAACGTTCATAAACTAAACAAAAAACAAGTTTTTTTTTTACTGAAAGTAAGGAGCGACATTAAAACTTAAAACGAACAGAAGCTATTCCATATATGAAAGGGACTGTCCCCCTCCTCAACGCCTCACTCTTTACGCTAAAGTTTTTATTATTTTAAAAAGTAGAGTTGTGACAAAGAGTCAAACTTCAGTGTAACGAGTGATGTGTTGAGGACGGGACAGTCCCTTTCACATACGGAATAATTTTTGTTCGTTTTAAGCTTTAATGTCACTCCTTACTTTCAGTTTAAAAAAAAAAAAATTGTAATTAATTTTATCTGGGGGAACCTTGCAACCTAACCTAGCTTGCCAAAAAACCAGCATCTTAGAGTTAATATAAAGCTTTTATTTGGTACACAAAAAATAGGAAAAAAGTTCTCGAGGAACAATTAAAGGGCGACATACTTCTGGTTAAAACTTTGTTGTCTTTTGGTAAAGTTTTCTAGCAAATTTTTGGAACTTCTACTAATATTTTAATCAGATTATTTTATCTATATTACCCCATTTGTACGTTAGAAGGGTACATGCCGCCTTATTAAAAGATTTTGTTTGTTTGTTATCGCATGAGAGAAGAAGGTAAACAGCAATTACATCAAACGTGTCACAAGAATATGAATGATATTGTAAGGTTAACAATCCTGTCACCTTGAACTATTCGGAACGATTAAACTCTCAACTTGAATTCTATTGGTTGAATATTATATTATGTCTTGGAATATTAAGCTAACAAAACCAGGAGTCTGTTGCTCCATTATATTTTTACGACTAATAAAATTCTACATGGAAGGTGATGCACAAACTGACACATCCGTAGGATCCAAACAACTGGGTGGGGGAGATGGGAGAGATTTTGCGACATAGAAAACAGACAAGCAGCCTAAAATATCGGTAATAACTGCGATATTGTTATGGTGAGGCTGTACCATAGCACCCTCTGAACAACCATAAGCTTGTACATCTGAATCTGGTTGTAAAATATACATTGAATAAGACATTTAACATGAAACACAGAACATCAAATACGGACGCGTGCCTAAGACTATCCAATATGATGGAGGGATGGGAGAGGGCAGTGGCGTAATTTCGTCAAAATCCTCAGGGGGGGGGCAAAGCTGGAGCCACTTTTCCCAAATCAATTAAAATGACAGTAAATACTAAAAAACAAGCCATCTGGTACCATAAGGTACTATTTAGTACTATAAAAGTACTATAAAGCTAAATATGTACTAAAAAAACTGTCTTGTTTCTGTTGATCCTTGAATTATGCAGGTTTATCTTAGTTTTGACAAGATTATGGAAGAAACTAAATTTCAGCTGGGGGGACAAACGGGGGTCTGGGGGAGGTCACCCAAGGTCTGGGAGGGGTAGCCCCCCCCCGTCCCCGCCCATAGCAATTTACGCCCCTGGGCGAGGGGCTAAACAATTAGCGAACATTGTGACTCCGTACATATGGATCTATAGAGATATTAAATAAAAAAACAAGTTTTTTAAACTGAAAGTAAGGAGCGACATTAAAACTTAAAACGAACAGAAATTATTCCGTATATGAAAGGGGCTGTGCCCTCCTCAACGCCTCGCTCTTCACGCTAAAGTTTGACTTTCTCACAACTCTTTTTTTTAAACAATAAAAACTTTAGCGTAAAGAGCGAGGCGTTGAGGAGGGCACAGCCCCTTTCATATACGGAATAATTTCTGTTCGTTTTAAGTTTTAATGTCGCTCCTTACTTTCAGTTTAAAAAACTTTTTTTTTTTATTTAATTTATGATCGTTTTTTAGTTAATGCAGCTTTTATTTTGGCTCACCGGCATTGAATAAGTAAGCAAAATTTGTATAAAAAGTGTACTTTCCTTTTGCTAAATGGCTGTCTCTAAATTTCGTTCTGACGTAATTTACAAATTAACTTACGTAACGAACTTCTATATTCGTATATTTTTCTTCTGGCAAAAAATACACAGTTGCAGATTTTTGCAGATATGAGCTTGAAACCTATGTTATAGGGTTTTCTGATACGCTGAATCTGACGGTTTGATTTTCATAAACTAGATTTCTTTTGTAAGGGATGTTTCCCCCCCTCCTTTAAAAATCCGGTGAATTGTTTGAGACTTGTAGCCTTTGATGAGCAATACTAAACTTGATACAGTGCACATATTTAGTATAAGCATAATAATATAATTCTTTTAATAAATTTATTAACATCAAAGTTCCATTTTTAAAAGTTTTGCTTAGGCCTACTAGTGAGCCGTATCGCTTGTTTTTTTTGTTGTTTTTTTTTTATTACGTATATGTTATTGCGTATATGAAGGGGTTCTCCCCTTAGTCAATACCACACTCTTTACGTTAAAAGTTAAAAAAAAAATTAATTCACAAACCCCTGAATCACAAAGGTCTTTTAAATAGAATAGATAGCTCTTTTGAAAGCACAAAAAAAAACTGTAGAGTAAAGCGCGTGGTATTGACTTGGGGGAGAACCCCCTCATATACGTAATAATTTATGTTCATTTTAAGTTCTAATGTTGCTTCTTACTTTCAGTTGAAAAAACTGGGTTTTTTTAATTTAATTTCTGATCGTTTTTTAAATAATGCTTGGAAATCTGGCGCCCCCTTCATATAAATGTCCCTTGCCCCAAAGAAACATCCTCCACGGAAAGATTCTCCCAAGTTACCCCCGTCTCCAGCCCCCCCCCCACCAGAAAAAAAATATTACGGAAAAATGCGGTATAAATACCAATAAACAAAAAAAAAAGAAACCAAAGGGCAAAGTAAAAAAATTGCAGCCCATACCCAGGGACCTCTGGGGGATTGAGTCATCGTAAAAGACATATTTATGAGATTTTCGACTATGCTGCACAAAATGAATATCTCCAAGTTTTAAGTGGGTGATATTTAGAAAGAAATGAGCGTGGGAGGGGGCCTAGTTGCCCCCCGCTTTTTTTGGCACTTAAAAATGGCAGTATAACTTTTAATTTCCGTTCCAATGAGTCCTCTTACGATATTCTAGGACCACTGGGTCAATACGATTACCCCTGGGAAAAAAAAACAAAAAAAAACAACAAATAAACACGCACCCGTGATCGTTCTTCTGGAAAAAAATGCAAAATTCCACATTTTTGTAGATAGGAGCTTGAAACCTCTACACTAGGGTTCTCTGATACGTTAAATATGATGGTGTGAATTTCATTAAGGTTCTATAACTTTTAGAGGGTCTTTCCCCCTTTTTTCGAAAATCAGCCAAATTTTCTCAGGCGCGTAACTTTTGATGAGTAATATTAAACTTGATGAAACTTATATATTTGAAATCATAATTAAAATCTGATTCTTTTGATGTATCTACTGGTACCAAAATTCCGTGTTTTAGAGTTTCGGTTACCATTGAGCCGGGTCGCTCCTTACTTACAGTTCGTTACCACAAACTGTTTGATATCTAAACCTTCACTATGTGAATGTATCACTTGTTTTCGCCAAGAGGTTTAGGACAACATTAACTATAGTGTGTAGTTAGGTTTCTGTGAATCGTCGTGTTTGAATTACCACTAAGCTTTGTAGCCTGAACGTTACGAAATCACTTGGTCAAAGGATCTTAAATATTTTATCTTTTGCGTAATAATTCGAATTTCTTGAAAAACGAAAATTAGTACTCATACTGCTTTCGATCTTTGCACTTTGCAATCCACGTTTTCTCAATCCCACCACTATTTCTTTCCACGGAAGAATGCAAGAGGTATTCGTTTTTTTGGTACTTATGCATTATATGGTACTCACGAAAGAAGTCAAGTTTGGTTAATGCTAATGAAATAAAATAAAATAGGATGAAAATATAATAGTTTAGAAACAAATTTGGGCTATATATTTGCACATTAGGGGGGTGGGGTATAGCATAGCATATATTAAATACGTAACCTAACATAGGTACCTTTTCCCCCTAAACCCCAAAAAACAATAGTTTAAATATTGTAAACGTAATGAGAAACCACACTTCGCGGTCCATTTATCTATTGCAAATACCCGTTTGACTGGTTTCCTTCAGTATTTCCCTATACAGTATATAGCGGTGAGTATCATATAAATAAAATGCATAATTACCGTTTTTTTATTTATCAAATAAAAAAAAATTTCAACTGAAAGTAAGGAGCAACATTAAAACTAAAACGAAAAGAAATTACTCCGTATATAACGGAGGTTGTCCCCTCCTCAATACCTCGTTCTTTACGCTAAAGTTTTTTAGAACTTCTATAAAAGCTTCTTATTCTAATTAAGCCCTTGTCTTTCAAAAGTTGTTATTAAAGAATTGGGACACACAGTCAAACCTTCAAACAGTTCGTGGTAACAATCTACAAGTAAGGAGCGACTCAGCTCCATAGTAACCAAAACTTAAAAACAATGCAATTTTGATCCTAGAAAATCAGGAGAGGGCTGATTCTAAACAAAATTAAAAGTTCTAATGCCCTTTTTAAGTGATTAAAGATATTGGAGGGCAACTAGCCCCCCCCCAAACCCCCATTTCCAAAAAAGTCACCAGATCAAAATTATGAGATAGATCAAGAATATGAGATTTTCTATGCAAGGGAGTCTTTGGGGCTGAACTTTCCAGGGAAAACTTTACGCTTGGGAATTTACCAGAATTTCTATGCGAAATTCTTTTATTTGCCTTGCTTTCTCTTTGCCGCCTCAATTTTACATATGGAGATGTTCCCAGGGAGTTATCAAGGGCAAATTTTCTGCGGGGTTGGAATTGTCTGGACGCTTTTTTCATGGAAAGGGGAGAATTTCCGTGGGAATTCGTTCCCTGGGGAGTTTTTTTGCGAACGGAACTTTCCACGGGGGGGGGGGGGGGGATTCCCGGAAAAAATTACCCCGGAGGAGAGATTTCTGGCATGAGTAGAAAAAAGATCAGAAATCGAAGTCTTTTTCAAAATAAAGTATGCTAAGGAGATTTTTCAGAACGAATCATATGCAAGAAATTTTCCAGGGGAAATTTTCAGCGAGGATGGAATTGTCCGGGGGAAATTTTCTGGGGAAATTTCTCTGAGAATTTCTCTGCTGAAATTCCCCAATGAAAAATTTCTCTCGGAGAAAATACCTCCCCTTCACGTAAAAATCCTCCAGACAATTCCAGCCTCGCTGAAAAACTCCCCGGAAAACATACCCACATGTCAAATTGAGTCGGCAAAGACAAAGTTCGACAGATGAATAAGATTTCATATTGGAATTCTGGCAAATACCCCCAAATTAAAACTTCTCCTGGAAAATTCACCCCCGGAGAATTCCCTCTCCACAGAAACTTCTCCCCGTGGAAAATCCCTCCAAAAATGTCTCTATGCTTCCCAATAACAAATATTATACGTAAAGAATGGGCAAATTTCACAACTTACAGCCCTTTCCCAAAGGGCTGTGGGGGGTCATGTTATCTCCAGACATAATTATTGGGCCTTTTAACTATGCTGAACAAAAAAGCTATCTAAAAATTTTGATCGGACGATTTTTGTCAGAAAGTGGCACAGGAGGGGGGCTAGTTGCACTCAAATTTTTTAATCACTCAAAAATGGCAACAGAACTTTTCATTTTTAAAAAAAAAAAAAATCAAATAAACACGCATCCGTGATCTTTCTTCTGGCAAAAAATGCAAAATTCCACATTTCTGCAGACCGGAGCTTGGAACCTCTACAGTAGGGTTATTTGATACGCTGAATCTGATGGTGTGATTTTCATTAAAATTCTATAGCTTCTAGGGGTTGTTTCCCCCTTTTTTCGAAAATCAGAAAACTTTTCTCAGGCTCGTAGCTTTTGTCGGGTAAGACTAAACTTATCTGAAGCTTATACATTTGGAATCAGCATAATAGATCCATTCGTTTTATGTATTTATTGGCATCAAAATTCCATTTTTTAGAGTTTCGGTTACTATTGAATCGGGTCGCTCCTTACTTACCGTTTGTTACCACGAACTGTTTGATCAAAGCTCTGTCTTTTAGAGTTTCGGCCACTATTGAGTCGCGTCACTCCTTACTTACAGTTTGTTACAACGGGCTGTTTGACAAGTCACGCTAACTTTTAAAGGGTGCGTGGATTGGAATTTATTTTGAGAGGGGGAGGCTCAAATGGGTAAATTCAGTTAAAATAACAGCAACTGCAGGCTTTTATATGGTCTCTGGGAGTTTTTGGGCCCGAAGGCTCATTGTAAATATATTTGAAAATTGTTATGTGCTATCAATGCTTGTGTTAACCTGTGCTTTATTCGGTGTGGAGCTTTGGCTTTGTGCCCACTGAATGATAGTAGTTGTGTCCACTGAATTTTCTTAATATTCTCCAATGCTCTCTTTTTTTTTATATAATTGGAGTGTTTCTTTTAAATCTGAATCCCTTAGTATAATATCCACCCCCTATAAATTTAGGCATATGCAGATTTAGGATTTCTATTCTTTCTGAAATTACAATTTTATATAACAAATATCAGCAGCAACAGCTCATGAAAGTTTCGAGGGAGGGGGATGTATTTATAAAAATCTAGGGGTGGGGGTAATTTAGTTTTTTTATTTTTCCAGTATAAACCAAAAAGGTTATTTTTCAATGAACATACAAAAAATTTTTTTTCAAAATTTAGGTGGGAGGATAAAAATATAGAGAGGAGGCAAATGACCCTTTCTCTCTGATCCTCCCTCCGATTAGAACTATTAATAAATGGCAGAAACCGAGAATTTAGACTACTGGCAGGCTACAATAAGAACTAGAAAGTGCTTTGAATTTGACACGTGGAAATTTGTGTTTGTGTGTGGGGGGGGGGGGGTTGTTCGTGTGAAGTTATGGAATAAAACATGTGTTTGGTAACAAATTGCCTGACTGGGAGCTATGTGCGTGGGAAACCCCGTTGGTGGGCTGTGGTGTGGTGGACACTCATCAAACAGTTCGTGGTAACTAACTGTAAGTAAGGAGCAACCCGTCTCATTGGTAACCGAAACTCTAGAAAACGGGATTTTGATACCAATACATACATCAGAAGAATAATATTTTAATGCTGATTTCAAACATATAAGTTTCATCAAGGTTAGTTCTACCCATCAAAAGGTACGCGCCTGAGAAAATTTGGCTGATTTTCGAAAAAAGGGGGAAAGACCCCCGAAAAGCTATAGAACCTTAATGAAAATCACACAATCATATTCAGCGTATCAGAGAACCCTACTGTAGATGTTTCACGCTTTTATCTGCAAAACTGTGGAATTTCGCATTTTTTGCCAGAAGAAAGATCACGGATACATGTTTATTTGTTTTTTTGTTTTTTTTTCTTTTTTTTCCCCAGGGGTGATCGTATCGACCCAGTGGTCCTAGAATATCGTGGGAGGGCTCATTTGAACGGAAATTAAAAGTTCTAGTGACCTTTTTAAGTTACCAAGACAATGGAGGTCAACTAGGTCCCCTCCCACACTCATGTTTTTCCCATAGTCACCCAATCTAAATTTTGCCATTTTGTTCAGCATGGTAGAAAATATAATAACTATGTCTTTTAGGATGACTTAATCCCCCAAAGTCCCCGGGGGGAGGGCTGAAAGCTGAAAGTTATGAACTTTACCTAATATTAACATATAGTATTGGTTATTGGGAAGTATACAGAAGTTTACAGGGGGGATTTTTTCTGGTTGTTGGAGGGGGTCGGGGGTGGCGTGGGAGGATCTTTCCATGAAGGAAGTTTTCATGGGGGTAGGGAAAATACTATCAGGGGGCGTCGGATTTCCCAGCTTTATTTAAAAAAAAGATCAGAAAAAAAAAGTTTATCAACTGAAAGTAAGGAGCAACATCAAAACTTAAAACGAACAGAAAATATTACATATACGATTGGCTTCACCCCCTAGTCAATACTTCACTCTTTAAGCCAAAGATTTTTTAGTACTTTCATAAGAGGTATTTATTCTAATTAACGGCCTTTGGGATTAAGGGGTCATTTTTAAAGAATTGGAACAACATTCGAACTTTAGCTTAAAGAGCAAGGTATTGACTATAGGGGCGAACCCCCTAATATACGTTTTAAAAATTTATGAATATAGAAGCTCGTTGCGTAAGTTAATTCGTAAGTTACGTATATTTATTACTAATAAAAAAGTTGATAAATAAAATTAAACAAGTTTCGAGAAAGCCATTTAACCAAATAAAAGTAAAATTAATATGCAAATTTTGTTTTAATTATTTATGTACGGTGAGCCAAAATCAAAACCTGTATTAATTCAAAAATGTTCAAAAATTAAAAAAAAAACAAGTTTTTTTTAACTGGAAGTAAGGAACGACGTTAAAACTTAAAACGAACAGAAATTATTCCGTATATGAAAGGGGCTGTCCCCTCCTCTACGCATCGCTCTTTACGCTAAAGTTCGACTTTCTCACAACTCAAATTTTTTAAACAATAAAAAACATTAGCGTAAAGAGCGAGGCGTTGAGGAGGGGACAGCCACTTTCATATACGGAATAATTTCTGTTCGTTTTAAGTTTTAACGTCGTTCTTTACTTTCAGTTGAAAAAACTTGTTTTTTTATCCAACAGTTCGGGGTAACGAACTGAAAGTAAGGAGCGACCCGGCTCAATGGTAACCGAAACTCTAAAAAACGAAATTTTGATACCAATAGATACATCAAAAGAATCAGATTTTAATTCTGATTTCAAATATATAAATTTCATCAAGTTTAATTTTACCCATCAAAAGTTACGCGCCTGAGAAAATTTGGCTGATTTTCGAAAAAAGGGGGAAAGACCCCCCAAAAGTTATAGAACCTTATTGAAAATCACACAATCATATTCAGCGTATCAGAGAACCCTACTGTAGAGGTTTCAAGCTCCTATCTAGAAAATTGTGGAATTTTGCATTTTTTGCCAGAAGAAAGATCACGGATGCGTGTTTATTTGTTTTTTTTTTTTTTTTTTTTTTTTTCTTTTTCTTTTTACCAGGGGTGATCGTATCGACCCAGTGGTCCTAGAATATCGTGGGAGGGCTCAACGGAACGGAAATTGAAAGTTCTAGTGCCCTTTTTAAGTGACAAAAAAATGGAGGGCAACTAGGCCCCCTCCCACGCTCAGTTTTTTCCCAAAGTCACCCGATCAAAATTTTGAGATAACCATTTTGTTCAACATGGTCAAAAGTATGATAAAAATGTCTTTTAGGATGACTTATTTACCCAAAGTATCCGGGGGGAGGGCTGAAAGTTATGAACTTTACTCAATGTTAGCATAGAGTATTGGGTATTGGGAAGTATACAGACGTTTTCAGGGGGGATTTTTTCTGGTAGGAGGGGGGAGGGGTGGGTCGTGGGTTATATGGGAGGATCTTTCCATGAACGAAGTTTTCATGGGGAAAGGGACATTGCTATGAAGGGGGCGCCGGATTTCCCAGCATTATTAAAGAAAAAGATCATAAATTAAACAAATAAAAAAACAAGTTTTTCAACTGATCAACTGATTGTGATTAAGAGGTCATTTTTAAAGAATTGTAAAAAATTTCGAACTTTAGCTTAAAGAGCAAGGTATTAACTAGGGGGCGAACCCCCTAATATACGTGTTAAAAATTTATGAATATAGAAGTTCGTTACGTAAGTTAATTCGTAAGTTACGTATATTTATTACTAATAAAAACGTTCATAAATAAAATTAAACAAGTTTCGAGAAAGACATTTAACCAAATAAAATGAAAATTAATATGCAAATTTTATTTTAATTATTCATGTACGGTGAGCCAAAATCAAAACCTGTATTAATTCAAAAACGTTCAAAAATTAGATAAAAAAACAAGTTTTTTTTAACTGAAAGTAAGGAACGACCTTAAAACTTAAAACGAACAGAAATTATTCCGTATATGAAGTAGGCTGTCCCCTCCTCAACGCCTCGCTCTTTACGCTAAAGTTTGACTTTCTCACAACTCTATTTTCTTAAACAATAAAAAAACTTTAGCGTAAAGAGTGAGGCGTTGAGGAGGGGACAGCCTCCTTCATATACGGAATAATTTCTGTTCGTTTTAAGTTTTAACGTCGTTCCTTACTTTCAGTTAAAAAAACTTGTTTTTTTTATTTAATTTAATACAGGAAGGAAGTATTTTATTAGAAAATGTTTTGATGTTTATTTTTTAGTTCTTAGTCTTGTAACTATGTACTTGACGGCATGGGCGTAGGCAGCATATTGTCTAGGGGGGGCAGATATTGTCTAGGGGGGCAGTCGATAGTGTGATGGAGTTTTATCAACTGCTTTTTCCAAACCATCTGCTTTTTCAGCCATATCTAATGTAAATTTGAAGGTCTAGGTGGGCTGCTGCCCCCCCACCCAACGCCCATGCTTGACGGTTTACGTTTCAAATACATGGGACTATGAATAAGAAAAAATACAATACACGTATAAAAACGACTTCATATGGGTATGAGCACATAAAATGGACTAAAGCTCCTTCCTTGATGTCGCACAATTCGTTCCATAGATTCCATATGATAAGATTTTTACATTATATTTTGTCCGCTATTCCCCTCCCCCAACAAAAATTATGCGTAAATGCTAGGGTCTGGCTGTAAGTGTTCTAGGAATACCCCCTCCAGAAAAGGGTGGGGGAAAAGCAATATAGTTGAGTTATGGTGATATAAGAGTCCAATAATTTAAAACTTTATGAACATTCAGTATCGTCTGCTCCTTACGGTAATTAAATATTTAAAAAAATCAACTGAAAGTAAGGAGCAACAATAAAACTTAAACCCAACAGAAATTATTCCGCATATGTGGGGGGTTACCCCCTCCTCATTCCCTTACTCTTTACGCTAGTCTTAGAGCTCTTTAAAAATACTTCTCATTCAAATTAAACGGCCCATGTGTCTGAGCATTCTCTCTTAAAGAAATGTGATAAAAATTCAAACTTTAACGTAAAGAGTAAGGCATTGATGAGGAGGCTGCTCCCCTCACAAACTGAATTATTTCTGTTCGTTTTAAGATCTAATGTTGCTCCTTCCTTTTATTTGAAAAACAAACTTAAAAAAATAAATAATTTCTGGTCGTTTTTCAAATCATGCCAGGAAATAACCCTCCCCTGCGTGTGGAATCTCACCTGAAAAATTTTCCCTGGAAAATTTTCACCTCACAGAAAATTTGTCACGTGGAAAATCCTCCTTACAAAATCCCCACCCCCCCCCCCAAAAAAAATCGTGTAATTCCCAATAAAAATACTATATGTGAATAATGAACAAATTGCGTAACTTACAGCCGTTTTTCCAGGGACTATGGGGGAGGGGGTCATGTCATTCCCAAATGCATAGTTATTGGACCTTTCAACTATGCTGAATATAATGGCTATCTAAACATTTTGATCGGATGTCTTGGGGAAAAAGGGTCGTGAAGAAAGTATAGTTGCACTTCAATCTGTTGGTCACTTACAAAGAGCACTAGAACTTTTGATATTCGTTCGGATGAGCCACCTTCCAATCATCTTGGACCATTGGTTCAATATGATCTTTTTTAACACGCCTCCGTGATCTTTCTTCTTGCAAAAAATACAAGACTCCACTTTTTTGTAGATAGGAGCTTGAAACCTCTGAAATAGGATTCTATAATAAGCTGAACCTGATGGTATGATTTTTATTATGATCACTTGACATTTTAAAGGTGTTTTCCCCCTTTTTGAAAATAGATTTTTTCAGGCTCACAACTTTTGATGGGTAATATTCAACTTAACAAATTTTTTGTATTTGCGATCAGCATTAAAGGCAATTCTTTTGAAGTAACTATTGCTATAAAAAATCTGTTTTTTTTTATAGAAATTTCTATACGAGTTTTTTCTGACGTATAGTTCGTTACCATGAGCTGTTTGATCATTGACACTATTTTGGCTTAATGGGACTCGCATCTGGCATAGTTCATTCTATGCTTTTAAGTGTACTTAGCGTAATAATCTAAATTTATTCTCTCTTCGTCAATGGTGGCCTATTTTAGAACTTTTAGGAACTTCTCCAAAAAATCTTTATCAGCCTTATAGTGCAGTAATATATAGTAAAGTCCATTTGAATAAAAAAAAAAATAACACACAATATATCAATGCTAGAAAATCGTAATATCCGGCTATTTAAAACAAGCCTGTATTAAGAAATTTATTTCAGGGTGGGGGGGTGCAGCAGATTATCTTTAAAAAAAACTCCAAAAGTAGGCAAACCATAGGGTAAGTTCAGTGTCTTATCCCTCCTTGAACAGGTATATTTTTTTTTCTTTGGTTTAGCCGGGATACTATTCCTAGTGCTAAAAGAAAGTAGGCGAGGCCCATTGTCAGTTAATTTCTTTCTCATTAAGACCACTGAAGCTGAATATCCTCTAAAAGTAAATAAAGGGGGGAACGAAAAGACCAGAAACTTTTTCCTGTGACTTTTTGGATGGGCACCTTTCAGATGGATGTTTCCGGAAAGTAGGCTTGATACAAAGAAGGGGGGCGATAACCTGTAGAGTCTATTGAACCAAGAAACCACGGGTGTAATTACATGAAAGTTGAAATATCCTTCCTTTTTATTTAATAATGGGAATCCTCTGTCAAATTTGTATCACGAAGACAGGAGTGTTAAAACACTGGAGCTTGTTCTAAGCGTCTAAAAGGGGGACCCAGCAAAATTTTTCCAGTTGGTGGGGAGAGCTTAGGACGAGTTTTTTTTCCCCAGACATGTCCTAAGCCAGTCATACAGCATCCAGTATAGACGATTTCTTATGGTCTCGTATATTTTTTATCTTCGAAAGGTGGGGTGAAGGGTGAAATTCGATTCAAACATGACCCCTTTATATGTCCTTGCTTTAATTTGAATATGTGAATTCGTGACTAAATTTGAATTATGAGGGTAGGAATTTCATAAATACTTATCCATGCTAAACATGTTTTTTCCTCAGGTCAGGGAGGGGGGCGAGAACTTCTCCTGATGGGGTGCCAAACCACAAAAACTTAGCATTACATAACCTTGCACTTTTGCGCATTTTTGATCCACAAAGAGAAGGTGGCAAATATCTGAAAAGCCCTCTTGCAAGGGCTCATGTCTCCGTTTATAGAAACGATATGTTTATCCATGCTCTTTTAAAACATTTCAATGACTAATGTTTAGAATAGTGTACTCATTGCTCCTATCAAATTTCTTCGTCCATATGATGACTAAAGGATGATGACCAGGCTAGGGGAGAGGACTACTGTATAAACAAAGTGATAGGTAATAGGAGATGACTGCTAGAAGTGATAGGTGGATTCCAAAAACAGAGCAAGTAATGTGCCTTTAACACCAAAAGGATAAGACTAAAAGCAGAATCATGGCTCGAAGAAACAATAGTTTGGTGGAACAAGAAAACCCACTTCATCTGCCACATTTCAGGTTTTATTTTCAAGGACAAGGAAAATCATCATTTTTGCCCAAGCAAAAGTTATACCCCCCACTACTTTCTCGCTAAGCACTGAAAATCAGCAGCATAGGGAAAAACGAAACAGGACAAAACCAGAGTGCTGCTTCTGAAACAGAATCTTTACACTTCAAGATTTTTTTTTCACCGTATTTTCTTTCTGATGTTATAGATATTAAAGGAATGTTTGTGATATATTTTGTTTTCAGTAAAGCGCAAATGACACAATAGGCTTTAGAAATTATAGGGTTAGTGGAGGGAGAAGAGGAGAGTAGCATAACTCTTGTTTGTAGAAATTTTGTTCGTTTTAAGTTTGACTTGGGAATTCAATTTGATTTTTAATCGTTTTAGGATTGATTTATTCATCTATTTCAGTATCTGTTATCTTAATGTTTGATATGATCATTTATTGGGTTTTGGGTTTCATTTATTCTTTAATAGGACTTTTCGGCCGTTATGAGTTTGAATTATTATAGGACTTTATTTCTGCTCATCTTAATTTTAATATTGCTCTTTACTTTTCTCTGGAACTTCTTTTTCAGAAAGTGTTTTTCGAACTAATTTTTGTTTGTTTTTATTACCAAAGTTTTATTATTGGTGAATTCATCTACAGTTTTTCATGTCTTCGGCTTAAGAATCAAAATCTAATTTATTAGTTCTAATTCGTGTCGTCTGATTTATTTTAACATCCCCCTCAACATTCCCTGAAAGTTTCAATTAAGTGCCATTAGCCCTACTTGAGATATTGCAGATATACCCTTTTAACAACCAGGATGCACATAATGTCTGTTGATCGAGCTCAACATCCCCTTCAATATTCTTGCATATTGATCGACCTCAACATTATTGCACACAACATTTTAACAAACTGGATGTACATGGTATCTTTCGATTTAATTTAACATCTCCTGAAAGTTTTAGCTAAAAACAATTATCAGATCCTGAGATATTGCACATATGTCCTTTTGACAACCGGGATGTACATAGTTGTATTTTGATTAAGTTCAACATCCCCCTCAACATCCTCTGAGAGTTGCAACTTAATACACTTAACCATTCCTGAGATATTGCAGGCATGCCATTATGATTTAGCTCAACATCCGGATCGACATTTCCTGAAAGTTTCAACTTGATAATCTTAGCAGGTCCTGAAATATTGCAGCTACGCACATTAACAACTGGGACTCATATAACGTATTTAAATTCAACATTCCCCTAGACATTCTCTGAATGTTTCAGCTTGGCAACCTAACCTAACTCTTCTTAGAATATTAAAGATATGCCGTTTTGATAACCTGGATGCATATAGTATCTTTGGATTTTGTTTAATATCTCTTTTAGGATTCCATGAAAGTTTCAGCGTAATACCCACAGCCGGTCCTGAGATCAATGACGCTCAGATACGCCCTATTGACAACGTGGATGCGTCCAGTGTCTTTTTTATTTAGTGCAACATCCATCCCAATATTCCCTGAAATTTTCAATTTAGTAACCTTAGCCGTTAGTTGTATGTTGTAGATAAGCCGTTTTGACAACCAGGATGCACTACAGCCTTTCAATAAGCTGGATACAGTTAGATCTTTTGATTTAGTTCAACAGTTCTAGTTGTAATAGTAGAAGTTAAAGAAGTATTTGTAGTCAAGGTCACAATCGTAGTAGTAGTTGCAGCACTAATATTTGTTGTTACAGGCACAAGCAGTACCGGATGCAGTCATGAGTAATCACATTTTTGTTGCGTGTTGTCACACAAGTAATCGCAAGTAGTCCCAGTCACAGTTGCAAGTATTTACAGTCGCAAATAGCCACAGTAGCAGTCAAGTTGTATTCGCATTTGCCGTTGCAGTCATAAGCTGTCGCAGTGGCAAGTAGTCAGAGTCGCAAGTATTTACTGTCTGTAGTAATCACAGCCGCAAGTAGTCATAATCACAAGTAGTCACGCCTGCAAGTTGTCACAGTCGCAAATAGTCACAGTCGCAAGTAGTCGCAGTTGCTAGTATTTGAAATCACAAGTAGCCATGGTTGCAAAACCACAGTAACCACAAGTAGTTGCAGTAGCATATACAATTAGTCACAGCCACAGTCATAAGTGTTAGCAGTTGCAAATAAGTCTCAGCAGCCGTCGCAAGAAATAGCAGCCACAAGTAGTCGCAATCCCACTCGCAAGTAGTCGAAGTCGCAATAAGAATCAAAATTTAATTTATTAGTTCTAATTCGTGTCGTCTGATTTATTTCAACATCCCCCTCAACATTCCCTGAAAGTTTTAATTGAGTGCCATTAGCCCTTCTCGAGATATTGCAGATATACCCTTTTAACAACCAGGATGCACATAATGTCTGTTGATCGAGCTCAACATCCCCTTCAACATTCTTGCATATTGATCGACCTCAACATTATTGCACTCAACATTTTAACAAACTGGATGTACATGGTATCTTTTGATTTAATTTAACATCTCCTGAAAGTTTCAGCTAAAAAAAATTAGCAGATCTTGAGATATTGCACATATGTCCTTTTGACAACCGGGATGTACATAGTTGTATTTTGATTAAGTTCAACATCCCCCTCAACATCCTCTGAGAGTTGCAACTTAATACACTTAACCATTCCTGAGATATTGCAGGCATGCCATTATGATTTAACATCCGGATCGACATTTCCTGAAAGTTTCAACTTGATAATCTTAGCAGGTCCTGAAATATTGCAGCTACGCACATTAACAACTGGGACTCATATAACGTATTTAAATTCAACATCCCCCTAGACATTCACTGAATGTTTCAGCTTGGCAACCTTCCCTAACTCTTCTTAGAATATTAAAGATATGCCGTTTTGATAACCTGGATGCATATAGTGTCTTTGGATTTTGTTTAATATCTCTTTTAGGATTCCATGAAAGTTTCAGCCTAATACCCACAGCCGGTCCTGAGATCAATGACGCTCAGATACGCCCTATTGACAACGTGGATGCGTCCAGTGTCTTTTTGACTTAGTGCAACATCCCTCTCAATATTCCCAGAAATTTTTAATTTAGTAACCTTAGCCGTTAGTTGTATGTTGTAGATAAGCCGTTTTGATAACCAGAATGCACTACACCCTTTCAATAAACTGGATGCAGTTAGATCTTTTGATTTAGTTCAATAGTTCTAGTTGAAATAGTAGAAGTTAAAGAAGTATTTGCAGTCAAGGTCACAATCGTAGTAGTAGTTGCAGCACTAATATTTGTTGTTACAGGCACAAGCAGTACCGGTTGCAGTCATGAGTAATCACATTTTTGTTGCATGTTGTCACACAAGTAATCGCAAGTAGTCCCAGTCACAGTTGCAAGTATTTACAGTCGCAAATAGCCACAGTAGCAGTCAAGTTGTATTCGCATTTGCCGTCGCAGTCATAAGCTGTCGCAGTGGCAAGTAGTCAGAGTCGCAAGTATTTACTGTCTGTAGTAATCACAGCCGCAAGTAGTCATAATCACAAGTAGTCACGCCTGCAAGTTGTCACAGTCGCAAATAGTCACAGTCGCAAGTAGTCGCAGTTGCTAGTATTTGAAATCACAAGTAGCCATGGTTGCAAAACCACAGTAACCACAAGTAGTTGCAGTAGCATATACAATTAGTCACAGCCACAGTCATAAGTGTTAGCAGTTGCAAATAAGTCTCAGCAGCCATCGCAAGAAATAGCAGCCACAAGTAGTCGCAATCCCACTCGCAATTAGTCGAAGTCGCAATTAGACGCAGTTACAGGTAGTCGTAAGTACTGATAGTCACAATTGCAAATGGTCGCAGTCTCAAGTAGTCGAAGTTGCAGTTACACAAGCAGTAGCTATAATGGTCCTGAAAGTTTCAAGTTAATACCCTTAGCTGCTACTAAGATGTTGCGGATGCGTCCTTTTGATAACCTGGATGCACATAGTATCTTTTGATTTAAATTAAATCCCCCCAGTATTCTCTGAACTTGCACATTAGAACCCCGTGCCTTTTCTGGCACACCCAGGATCACAAATTCCCCCTCTTTCCCAATGTTAAATCCTGTATGTAAGCAATGAGCGTATTTCATAATTTACAGCCTTTCTTCGGGGCTGTGAGGGGGAGGGAAATACCCGGAAGCATAGTTATTAGATCTCTTAAATGTTTGAACGAGGTTGTTATTTCATAATTTTGATCAATTTTGAGCGGGTATCTAAAAAAAGATGGGGCCTTTTGCTCTAAAAGCACTGTTCAACATGCCCTGAAAGTTTCAATTTAATACTCTTAGCCGTTCTCAGATATTGCTGATGTACCCTATTGACAGTCAGCATACACATGGTGTGTTTTCGTTTTCTTCAACATTCCCCTCAATATTCCCTGAAAGTAGTCATATGTAGAAGTAGTCACAGGTGCAAGTTTTCGCTGCTGCAAGTAGTCACAGTCACAAGTAGGCACAGTTGCAGTCACAACCAGATGCAGTTGCAGCTGCTGTAGTAGTAGTAGTAGCAGCAGTAGTGGCCCTGGAAGCTTCAGGTTATTACCTTTAACGACTCCTAAGATATTACATATTCCCCCTATTGCTAGCCTGGATACACACAGTGTCTTTTGATTTAGTTCAGGATTTCTTTTAACATCCCCTGAAATTTCACCTTAACACCCTTAGCTTTTTCGGAGACAACCACGATAAAAATTGCCCCTTTCCCCATGATAAATTTTTTAAGTAAACAATGGCCAAACTGTATGATTTATAACCCCCTGCCACAGGGGCTTTGGGGGGATTGGCATCCCCAAAGGCATAGTTATTACCCCTTTTGACTATCTTGTGAAAATATTTTTTCAGCATTGTGATCAGTGTTGGAGAGGGTGAATCTAATAAGGGCAAGTGGGGGATGGCTGGCTGTCCTCCGAACACTTTCGACTATCCCCTGACCATACTCAGAAAGTTTTCACTTTATACTCTCAGCCACTCCTAAGATACTACTGATACACCCTTTTGATAACCATTAGAAACAAAATGTCTCCACTGCTCATACACTATCATGGACCGAATTAGAAGTCAGCAACTCCGCTGGCTTGGTCAAATCCAACGAATGTCATCAAATCAATTCCCCAAAATCCCGTTTGGAGGATGAGTACATGGCACACGACCTCGTGGCCAACCTCGCAAGAGATGGTACGACAACTTCAATAGCCAGATCCTCCCCCAACTCCTGCGTCTTGCCCCAGATAGAACCGAATACCATCGCCATATTCAACGAGTAGTGAGAAGAGAAGAAGCCCCAATACAGCCACAAAGGCCGGATGGGATATAAGTCAAGTAAGTAAGTCATGTATATAATATATTTTGATTTTGTTCAGTCCCCCCTCAAAATTTCCTGAAAGTAATCGCAAGTAAAAGTACTCGTAGTCACAAGCAGTTCTAGTCACAGTCACGAGCAGTCATAGTCACAGTTGCAAGTTGCTGCAGTCACAAGTAGTCATGGTCGAATTCACAAGTAGTCAGAGTTGTAAGTTGTTGCCGTCACAAGTAATCCTAGTTGCCGTAACAAGTAGTAGCAGCAGCGGCCTGAAGTAGTCGTAGTTGCAGTCAGAGTAGCAGTGGCCCTGAAAATTTCAAGCTAATACCCATACCCGGTCCTATGACAGATACGTCTTTTTGATAGCCTGGATGTATGTAGTGTCTCATAATTTAGCTCAACATACTCCTCAACATTCCTGCGGAATTTCATCTCAATACTCTTAGGCTTTTCGGACACACCCAGGATCAAACATTTTACCCTTTCCCAATGACGAGTTCTACAAATTGTAATGGGCAAAACTGGAAACAATGGGCCAATTGAATAGTTTACAATCCTTGCCCTGGGGGCTCTGGGGGCATGGTATCCTTGAAGCCATTTTTATTGAATCTTTTGACTATTTTGAACAATATGACTTTTCAAAATTTGATCAATGTTAATGGAATATGGAATTTAAAATTTGGCAATAGGGGAGGGGGTTGGCTGCTCTTCGATCAATCTTCAATATCACCCTAAATGTTCCCTGAAAGTTTCAGCTTAATACCCACAGCCGCTCTTTAGATATTACTGATACGCGCTTTTGACAACCAGCATGCACATAGCGTGTTTTGACTATGTTCGATATCTTTCTTCCTTAAAGTTTCACCTCAAGACCCTAAGCCTTTTTGAGACCTAGGAACACACAAGCCCAATTAAGACTAAGATTCCTCTTAAGACTAAGAGAGTACAAAAGTCATTAAAGGGGCGGTTGAATGCCCTGTGATTGGTCTCAGTCCTAAAAAGGAACTAAAAATGTAAATTTCTGGCCCAATGAAATGGACCCTTCTCAGCTCCTTATAATCATCTGTGCTATATAATGAAACCGGGGCTAGAGGAGGTGATCCAAGAGGTACACAATTCTTTTCACCAAATACAATTCTCTTTACCAAATACAATTCTCTTTACCAAATACAATTCTCTTTACCAAATACAATTCTCTTTACCAAATACAATTCTCTTTACCAAAAACAATTCTCTTTACCAATTTTTTTTAAATTTTTTTTTTTTTTTAGATGAGGCTTCTCCCGAATTCTGAGGTTTTCCCTATATTTTCAGGTATTTCTGCATAATCCACCTGTTCTGTGTTCTCTAAAGTAATGCTCCCATCCCCTACCCTCGAAAGTAAAATCCTGCCTACATGACTGGCTGAAATCCCCTTACCTCCGTCCAGGTATGTACAAAAGCAGTCCTCAATAGCCATCCGTTCACACCTAAAATCTTAAAATTTTAGGATTTCTTCCATAGTTTTCCGATAACTTCTTTATGATTTGTCTTAATTCCTCTTCTTTTACGATTGCTTTTACAAGCTCCTTAAACTCCACCCCCCTCAAAAGAGCTCCCCCCCCCCGTCGGCCTGGAACCGACGGGTGGCCCAACTCCCTTGTAGTAACTTGAGTATTTTTTATTTTTTTACTTGCTTTAAACTTTGACCTAACTCCCTTGTAGTAACTTGTTGCTTTTTTTTTATACATTATGTAAAATCAAGGAAGAGACGTCCATAAAAGGAGGTTAAAATGTGAAAGGAGCAACATAAACCATAATAGCCTACCACTTATGGTCTATCATTGTATAAACGATGTTAGCCGAAATTGCTTTCTGGCGGCATACTAACATCAGACTTCATTAAAATTTCAGTTGAGCTATGGTAATTATATCAGTATTTTATTTGAAAGAATTGTCTTATGTAATGGAAGCTATAATGATACCTGAAATACCCAATGGTGGTATATACAGGCTACACACTGTTCATTGTCTAAATTGTATAATTTATTCAGGAGCACATTACTCATGATGTGAAGTTGAACCTCATGCATTTTAGCTTAGGCTGTTGCCCAAGAAGTTATCTCAGGGGAATGGAGACCAAGTTTGTCAAGGCAGAAATAGCAAGGAGATTTTATGATTAAGAAAAAATAATAACAATCTTGAAATATTAAAAGAGAAGGGTAGGGGACTCCCAACCCTTCCCCATTTAATGCCGAGTTCATTTATTCAGACAGTTACGATTTTAACCAGTATCTCAAGGTTTTTACTTGCGTTCCAAGATTTTCTTGGATTTTCCATGCAATTCGCCTATGTTTTGTGTTTATTCCAAGTTGAGTCCCCTTAAATTTTGGTTTCCTTGAAATCCTCCCCGCCCGTAAAAAAATTGTATACGTTCCTCAATTCATGATACAAAGGTAACCTATATAGCATTAAAAAGTAGAGAAAACACAAAGCAACTTTAACAGTAACTAACTAATACAGGAAAGTAACACGGATGGCCACATTTGTCGAGACAGCAAGAAAATAACAAAAAAGGGATGGGAACTGTAATGAAATTACAAAGAATGTTGGAAAATTAAGAAGTCTTGAAGTTGAATTTAATTTTTTGGAAGGGAGCTGTAAGAGCATCCATCCTTTTCCGCATGCGTGTTCGTAGAGGGTATATTCATAATTGAATTATCTATAATGTCATATTTGCAATTAGAAAGGCAGAAGCCTAAAAAGGCAGAGTGGTTGCTGGGCCTGAAGCACAGTCCCATGTCTGAGGATGGCAGGTTATATCTCCCCGAAAAATTCAAGTAAACCTACTTGAATTTGATTAGCATTAGAGACGGCTGACATGTGTGGTCAGCCGTCTCTTAAAGCACCCACTCTTTAAGCTAAAGATCAACTTATTCTTAATTGATAGCATAATTAATATCTGCAAAATGTTGAAACTTATGCGCAAAGAGTGGCTGAGTTAGGTTGCTCTCTCACATAAAAAAAAAATTGTTTTAAGTTTTTACGTCGCTGTTTACTTTTATTTGAAAACACTTTTTTAATTCAATTCATGTTCGGTTTAAGTATCATATTCGGACTTATCCCCATTATGAAGGGCCGGGGGATTATACATTAAATTTCGGTCTTTAAATTATAAGTGGACTTCTAGCTAAGATTTCAATATAAAGTTGAAAGTTCGAATTTGGCATAAAAAGCTTTGGAATGATAATCAAACCTAAAAAAAAGTGTATCTCTCAAACTATTGATCAAGAATTGAATTTTGGGTAACGATCTTCATATTTTTCAAGGACGTGTAAGATGGACAAATTTTGTTCTTTTAAAATAACTCCATCCCCTCTCACCTCTGTGCAGGTAACCATGTGGGTTCAATATTTTGTTTTCCACTCAATGCCTTTCCTCAGTTAAAGGGGAGATATTACCCCTTCAGTGCCAATACTGGATGCTCAGATCATAGATATTTCTCCGAATAAATAGATATTTCTCTATATTTATATGAAAGACCTGTCAGAGGAAGTTAGATTACTTGGGCCTAAAAGTTCACTTTTCTTAGCTTCATGCACTCAAATCCTCTACCACATAAAAAAAAAGATCCACTGAACGTTACTGAAGCCTTAAATGAATTAATCGAGTCAAATGAAGCTTGCAAATAATCATCCATAATAGCTATCTATTCTTTATGGACTGCTTATGTCTGGGTACGAATATGCCACCACTCCGAATAAAAATCTATGAAACTGTGGTTAAACTGACACAAATAACAATTTTGTCCCAGGGTCTCTTTTATTATTTGAAAGGGGACTATAAGATTTAGTTTTAATCCGAATCAGTCATCTCCTACTCCGCGACTACTCAAACGATCGCTTCTAACAAAAGAGACAAAAAGAAGAAAAACCTTCATATTCTATGAACTACGAATATATTTACGAATGAACAGAAATTGATGTTTTACGAAAATTGACCAAGATCAGCTCTTTGCTACGACGCAATCCTCTTTTTTTATTACAATAGGAAGCTCCAGCCTTAAATTTTGTTTAATCGGCCCCTCCTGATATTCGACGACTACTCCAGGCAAAAATCAGCCGTCACCATCCTTTTAAGGAAAATGTGTAATTTCGTATTCTTGCTGGTATGTTGAAGTTCCTGGTATAGTTCTACGAAGACCGCACTCTATTTCGTGGGTGCTTTCCCCTTAGAATTATAGGATTTTTCATATCAAAAAATTTTGATAAGTAAATTAAAAAGTGATGGATTTTATATATTCGGAATCAAAAGTTTTTTCAAGAGGAATAATTTAGACGCAGCAATTTAATTTTAAAAAATCATTGCAAGACCCACATTCTTTTAAATGTTATTTGTGATTCGTCCGACCGATCCTTGAGAAGGAAAGAATTATGTCTATAGAACCTGCATGCAGGTATTCTGTCACTAATTCTATAAAGATAACTGTATAGGTATTACCCTCCTTTGCCACGAAAGTAGTATAGCTATAACGATAGAGACAAGACAGGTAGCAAATTACTGCATTAATGATAGAGAGCGGACAGTCCCCCCATATAGCTACAATGCTTACAAGCGCGGTGTGTCCCCATATAGTTATAACGATAAGTAGAGCACAGTCCCACCATATAGCTATAACGATAGAGAGCGGGGTGTCTCTTTATATAGCTATAGACGATAGAGAGCGGGGTGTCTTCCATATAGCTATAACAGTTTCAAGCAGACAGTACTCCCGCCATACAAGCAGACAGTCTAATGACCGGAATTCAACTACCGTGAAAATTCGTGGTGATCTTTGTTCAAAGTGCGTGATGTTTCCTTTGTTTGAAAGTGTGAAATTCTTTCTGTAATTTAATTTGTTTAATTAATTTACATAAATTGATTTATTATTAATTAATTTACATAATTACATCAATTAATTTAATATTTTTTTTCAAAGTTCATTTTGGATTTTTACATTCTCTTGATTTTTCGAAGTTCATTTTGAATTTCTTTCATTGAAATGCAAGAGTTGGATTATTTCAGTAGTGTTTTGCTGTGGATTACATTGTCACAGTTACATTTGCTTGATTTTTTTAATTTTAATTTGGATTTATTTCTTTGAAATTAAAGAGTTGAATTATTACAATACTTTCTTGTTGGGTTTTAAATTTTCACAATTACATTCACTTGAGTTTTCCATTTTAATATTGAATTTATGTCGTTAAATTCAATAGTCTGAATACTTAAGTAGTGTTTTGTCATGGATTACCATGTCACAGTTACATTCTCTTGATTTTTCAATGTTCATTTTGAATTTCTTTCATGAAATGCAAGAGTTGGAATATTTCAGTAGTTTTTTATCGTGGTTTACCTTGTCCCAGTTACATTCTCTTGTTTTTTCAAAGTTCATTTTGGATTTCTTTCATTGAAATGAAAGAGTTGGAATATTTCAGTAGTGTTTTGTCGTGGTTTACCTTGTCACAGTTACATTCTCTTGATTTTTCAAAGTTCATTGTGGATTTCTTTCCTTGAAATGCAAGAGTTGGAATATTTCAGTAATGTCTTGTAATGCTTTACCAAGTCACAGTTACATTCTCTTGATTTTTCAAAGATCATTTTGGATTTTTTTCGTTGAAATGCAAGAATTTGAATATTTAGGTAGTGTTTTGTTGTGCTTTACCTTGTCACAATTACATTCTCTTGATTTTTCAAAGTTCATTTTGAATTTCTTTCGTGAAATGCAAGAGTTCGATGATTTCAGTAGTGTTTTGTCGTGGTTTACCTTATCACAGTTACATTCTCTTAATTTTTCAAAATTGATTCTGAATTTCCTTCGTGAAATGCAAGATTTGGAATATTTCAGTAGTGTTTTGTCGTGGTTTACCTTTCACAGTTACATTCTCATGATTTTTTCAAAGTTCCTTTTGAATTTCTTTCATTGAAAGGCAAGAGTTGGATTATTTCAGTAGTGTTTTGTTGTGGTTTACCTGGTCAAACTTAAATTCTCTTTAGTTTTCAAAGTTCATTTTGGATTTCTTTCGTTGAAATGCAAGAGTTAGAATATTTCAGTAGTGTTTTGTCGTACTTTACCTTGTCACAGTTATATTCTCTTGATTTTTCAAAGTTCATTTTGAATTTCTGTCGTTAAATGCAAGATTTGGAATATTTCAGTAGTGTTTTGTTATGGTTTACCTTGTCACAGTTACATTCTCTTGATTTTTGCAAAATTTTCAAAGTTAATTCTGAATTTCTTTCGTGAAATGAAAGAGTTGGAATATTTCAGTAGTGTTTTGTTATGGTTTACCTTGTCACAGTTACATTCTCTTGATTTTTTCAAAGTTCATTTTTAATTTCTTTCGTTGAAATGCAAGACTTGGAATATTTCAGTAGTGTTTTGTCATGGTTTACCTTGCCACAGTTACATTCTCTTGATTTTTCAAAGTTCATTTTGAATTTTTCTATTGAAATGCAAGATTTGGAATATTTCAAGAGTTTATTGAAATGTTTAACCTTCACCCAATTACACTCTATTTATTTTTAAAAGTTCATTTTGGCTATCTATAGTTGAAATTCCGTAGTAGGAGTATTTAATTAGTTTTTTTTCGTTGCTTACCTTGTAAATGTTAAATATTCTTGATACTTCAAGATTCATTTTTAATTTCTTTTTTTGAAATGCAAGAGTTGGAATATTTCAGTAGTGTTTTGTCGTGGTTTACCTTGTCACAGTTACATTCCCTTAATTTTTCAAAGTTGATTTTGAATTTCTTTAGTGAAATGCAAGAGTTGAAATATTTCAGTGGTGTTTTGGCATGGTTTACCATATAACTGTTACATGCTCTTGATTTTTCAAAGTTCATTTTGAATTTCGTTCGTGAAATGCAACAGTTTGAATATTTCAGTAGTGTTTTATCGTCGTTTACCTTGTCAAAGTTACATTCTCATAATTTTTCAAAGTTAATTGTGTATTTCTTTCGTTGAAAATGCAAGAGTTGGAAAATTTCAGTTGTGTTTTGTCGTGGTTTACCTTGTCACAGTTACATTCTCATGATCTTCCAAAGTTCAATTTAGATTTATTTCCTTTAAATGCAAGAGTTGGAATATTTCAGTAGTGTTTTGTCATGGTTTACCTTGTCACAGTTACATTCTCTTGATTTTTCAAAGTTCATTTTTGGATTTCTATCGTTGAAATGCAAGAGTTGGAATATTTCAGTAGTGTTTTGTTATTGTTTACATTGTCAAAGTTAAATTTTCTTGATTTTTCAAAGTTCATTTTGAATTTCTTTCATTGAAATGCAAGAGTTGGAATATTTCAGTAGTGTTTTGTCGTGGTTCACCATCCCACAGTTACATTCTCTTGATTTTTCAAAGTTCATTTTGGATTTCTTTCGTTGAAATGCAAGAGTTGGAATATTTCAGTAGTGTTTAGTCATGGTTTACCATGTCACAGTTACATTCTCATGATTTTTCAAAGTTCATTTTGAATTTCTTTCATTGAAATGCAGGAGTTGGATTATTTCAGTAGTGTTATGTCGTGGTTTAAAATGTCACAGTTACATTCTATTAATTTTTCAAAGTTAATTTTGAATTTCTTTCGTTGAAATGCAAGAGTTGGAATATTTCAGTAGTGTTTTGTCGTGGTTTACATTCTCACACTTACAAACTCTTGATTTTTCAAAGTTTATTTTGAATTTCTTTCATTGAAATGCAGGAATTGGAGTATTTTAATAGTGTTTTGCTGCGGTTTACCTTGTGAAGCATACATGATCTTTATTTTTCAAAGTTCATTTCGGAATTATTTTTGTGAAATCCAAGAGCTTAAATGCTTCAGGGATGTCTTGCTATGCTTCACATTGTCAATGTCACATTCTCTTGATTTTTCAAAATTCATTTTGAATTTTTTTCGTGAAATGCAAGATTTGGAATATTTTAGTAGTGTTTTGGCATGTTTTAACTTGTCACAGTTACATTCTCCTGATTTTTCAAAGTTCATTTTGGATTTCTTTCGTGAAATGCAAGAGTTGGAATATTTCAGTACTGTTTTGTTATGGTTTACCTTGTCACAGTTACATTCTCTTGATTTTTGCATAATTTTCAAAGTTCATTCTGAATTTCTTTCGTGAAATGAAAGAGTTGGAATATTTCAGTAGTGTTTTGTTATGGTTTACCTTGTCACAGTTACATTCTCTTGATTTTTTCAAAGTTCATTTTTAATTTCTTTCGTTGAAATGCAAGACTTGGAATATTTCAGTAGTGTTTTATCATGGTTTACCTTGCACACAGTTACATTCTCTTAATTTTTCAAAGTTGATTTTCAATTTCTTTCGTGAAATGCAAGAGTTGGAATATTTCAGTGGTGTTTTGGCATGGTGTACCATATCACTGTTACATGCTCTTCATTTTTCAAAGTTCATTTTGAATTTTGTTCGTGAAATGCAAGAGTTGCAATATTTCAAGATTGTCTTATCATGCTTGATCACGGCACTGCTATCCTGCAAGAAACTTTAGCATAACATAGTGGATTTAATTTCTTGAAATGCAAGAGGAGGTAATTACACGCAGAGTTTTGTCAATGCTTACAATTTAGCAACTTCTTCCTCTTGACACTGAATTATTCATTTTTGGAGTCCTTTCGCTGTATATTAAGAGGTTGTATTTTTCAGTGGTTTTTTGGTATGGTTTGCCTTGAGAAATTCATTTTGAATTTCTTTCATTGAAATGCAAGAGTTGGAATATTTGAGTAGTGTTTTGTCGTGGTTTACCTTATCATAATTACATTCTCTTGATTTTTCAAAATTCATTTTGGATTTCTTTTCTTGAAATGCAAGAGTTGGAATATTTCAGTAGGGTTTTGTCGTGGTTTACTATGTTGTAGGGTTTTGTCGTGATTTACCTTGTCACAGTTACATTCTCATGATTTTTCAAAGTTACAAATTCCACATTATTGCACAGAAATACCAAAACCATAGGTTAGGTTAGGTTAGGCTAGTCTACGTACGCGCGCGTACGTAGGCTAACCAAACCTATGGTTTTGATATTTCTGTGCAATAATGTGGAATTTGAACTTTGAAAAATCATGAGAATGTAACTGTGACAAGGTAAACCACTACAAAACACTACTGAAATATTCCAACTCTTGCATTTCAATGAAAGAAATCAAAATGAACTTTGAAAAATCAAGAGAATGTAACTGTGACATGGTAAACCATGACAAAACACTACTGAAATATTCCAACTCTTGCATTTCAACAAAAGAAATCCAGAATAAACTTTGAAAAATCAAGAGAATGTAACTGTGAGATGGTGAACCACGACAAAACACTACTGAAATATTCCAACTCTTGCATTTCAATGAAAGAAATTCAAAATGAACTTTGAAAAATCAAGAGAATGTAACTGTGGCAAGGTAAACCATGACAAAACACTACTGAAATATTTCAAGTCTTGCATTTCAACGAAAGAAATTAAAAATGAACTTTGAAAAAATCAAGAGAATGTAACTGTGAAAAGGTAAACAATAAGAATACACTACTGAAATATTCCAACTCTTGCATTTCAAAGAAAGGAATCCAAAAATGAACTTTCAAAAATCAATAGGATGTAACTGTGACAATGTAAACCATGACTAAAATCTACTGAAATATTATAACTCTTTAATTTAGGTTAAAGAAGTCCAAAATGAAAAATTACAATATCAGGATACTATAAATCTGATAATTTAAGGAAAAAAAAAACACTACTGAAATACTCAAACTCTTGTATTTCAAAGATGGAAATTAAAAATGAACTTTGACAAATCAGGAAACTATACCTGTGAAAAGGTAAACAATGACAAAACACTACTAAAATATTCCAACTCTTACATTTCAACGAAAGAAATCCAAAATGAACTTTGAAAAATCAAGAGAATGTAAGTGTGAGAATGTAAACCACAACAAAACACTACTGATATAATCCATCTCTTGCATTTCAATGAAAGAAATTCAAAATGAACTTTGAAAAATCATGAGAATGTAAATGTGGCAAGGTAAACCACGACAAAACACTACTGAAATATTCCAACTCTTGCATTTCAACGAAAGAAATTCAAAATGAACTTTGAAAAATCAAGAGAATGTAATTGTGGGAAGGTAAACCATGAGATAACACTACTGAAATATTCCAACTCATGTATTTCAATGAAAGAAATCCAAAATGAACTTTGAAAAATCAAGAGAATGTAACTGTGACAAGGTAAACCATGACAAAACACTACTGAAATATTCCAACTCTTGCATTTCACGAAAGAAATTCAAAATTAACTTTGAAAAATCAAGAGAATGTAACTGTGACAAGGTAAACCATGACAAAAAAAACTGAAATATTCCATCTCTTGTATTTCAACGAAAGAAATCCAAAATGAACTTTAAAAAATCAAGAGAATGTAATTGTGACAAGGTAAATCACGACCATACACTACTAAAATATTCCAACTCTTGCATTTCAATGAAAGAATTTCAAAGTGAACTTTTAAAAATCAAGAGAATGTAACTGTGACAAGGTAAAGCACAACAAAATACTACTAAAATATTCCAACTCTTGCATTTTAACGAAAGAAATTCAAAATGAACTTTGAAAAATCATGAGAATGTAACTGTGACATGGTAAACCATGACAAAACACTACTGAAATATTCCAACTCTTGCATTTCAACGAAAGAAATCCAGATTGAACTTTGAAATATCAAGAGAATGTAACTGTGAGATGGTGAACCACGAAAAAACACTACTGAAATATTCCAACTCTTGCATTTCAACGAAAGAAATTCAAAATGAACTTTGAAAAATCAAGAGAATGTAACTATGACATGGTAAACCATGACGAAACACTACTGAAATATTCCAACTCTTGAATTTCAACGATAAAAATCCAAAAATGAACTTTGAAAAATCAAGAGAATGTAACTGTGGCAAGGTAAACCACAAAAAAACACTACTTAAATATTCCAACTCTTTCATTTCAAAGAAAGAAATTCAAAATGAACTTTAAAAAATCAAGGGAATGTAACTGTGGCAAAGTAAACCATGACAAAACACTACTGAGATATTCAAACTCTTGCATTTCAACAATAGAAATCAAAAAATGAACTTTGAAAAATCAAGAGGATGTAACAGTGACAAGGTAAACCACGACAAAACACTACTGAAATATTCCAATTCTTTCATTTCTACGAAAGAAATCCAAAATGAACTTTGAAAAATCAAGAGAATATAACTGGGACAAGCTAAACCACGACAAAACACTACTGAAATATTCCAACTCTTGCATTTCAACGAAAGAAATCGAAAATCAACTTTGAAAAATCAAGAGAATGTAAGTCTGACAAGGTAAACCACGACAAAAAACTAGTGAAATATTCCAACTCTTACATTTCAAGGAAAGAAATCCAAAATAAACTTTGAAAAATCGAGAGAATGTAAGTCTGACAAGGTAAACCACGACAAAACACTACTGAAATATTCCAACTCTTGCATTTCAACGAAAGAAATTCAAAATGAACTTTGAAAAATTAAGAGAATCTAACTGTGACAAGGTAAACCACGACAAAATACTACTGAAATAATCCAACTCTTGCATTTCAATTAAAGAAATTCAAAATGAACTTTGAAAAATCATGAAAATGTAACTGTGACATGGTAAACAATGACTAAACACTACTGGAATATTCCATCTCCTGCATTTCAACGAAACAAATCTAAAATGAAATTTGAAAAGTCAAGAGAATGTAACTGTGTAATGATAAACCAAGACAAAACACCACTGAGATATTACAAGTCATGAGTTTTAACGAAAGATATCCAAAATGAACATTGAAAAATCATAGGAGAGTGACTGTGAGAATGTAAGGAGTGCCATTACGCAACTGAACTGTTTCAACTATTGTGTTTCAATGAAAGAAATTCATAATGAAAAGTGAAAAATCATAAGAATATGACTGCGACGATGTAAAACATAAAAAAACACTAATAAAATAATAAATGTTATTCATTTCAACGAAGGAAATTAGTAAATGAACTTTGAAAAATCAAGAGAATGTAACTGTGACAAGGTAAACCATAACAAAACACTACTGAAATATTCCAACTCTTGCATTTCAACGATAGAAATTCAAAAATGAACTTTTAAAAATCAATAGAATGTATCTTTGAAAAGGTAAACCATAACAAAAATCTGCGTAAATATTCCAACACTTGCATTTCAAGGAAAGAAATCCAAAATGAACTTTGAAATATAAAGTGAATGTAAATGCGATATTATAAACCACGACAAAACACTACTGAAATATTCCAACTCTTGCATTTCAAGGAAAGAAATCCAAAATGAACTTTGAAAGATCAAGAGAATGTAACTGTGGCAAGGTAAACCATGAAAAAAAACTACTGAAATATTTCAAGTCTTGCATTTCAACGAAAGAAATTAAAAATGAACTTTGAAAAAATCAAGAGAATGTAACTGTGACAAGGTATACCATAAGAAAACACTACTGAAATATTCCAACTCTTGCATTTCAACCATAAAAATCCAAAAATGAACTTTCAAAATCAATAGGATGTAACTGTGACAAGGTAAACCACGACAAAACACTACTTAAATATTCTAACTCTTGAATTTCAAGGAATGAAATTCAAAAAGAAATTTTAAAATATCAAGAGAATGTTAATGTGACAAGTTAAAGCACAACAAAACACTACTTAAATATTCCAACTCTTGCATTTCAACGAAAGAAATTCAAAATGAACTTTGAAAAATTAAGAGAAATGTAACTGTGACAAGGTAAACCATGACAAAACACAACTAAAATATTCCAATTCTTGCATTTCAAGGAAAGAAATCCAAAATGAACCTTGAAAAATCACGAGAAAGTAACTGTGACAAGGTAAACCACAACAAAACACTACTGAAATATTCCAACTCATGCATTTCAATGAAAGAAATTCAAAATGAACTTTGAAAAATCATGAGAATGCAACTGTGACAAGGAAAACAACGACAAAACACTACTGAAATATTCCAGCTCTTGCATTTCTACGAAAGAAATTCAAATTAAAATTGAAAAATCAAGAGAATGTAACTGTGGGAAGGTAAACCATGAGATAACACTACTGAAATATTTCCAACTCATGTATTTCAATGAAAGAAATCCAAAATGAACTTTTAAAAATAAAGAGAATGTAACTGTGACAAGGTAAACCACGACAAAACACTACTAAAATATTCCAACTCTTGCATTTCACGAAAGAAATTCAAAATGAACTTTGAAAACTCAAGAGAATGTAACTGTGACAAGGTAAACCATGACAAAAACACTACTGAAATATTCCAACTCTTGCATTTCAACTAAGGAAATACAAATTGAACTATAAAAATCAAGAGAATGTAACTTTGAAAAAGTAAACTACGACAAAACGCTGTTGAAATAATCCAACTCTTGCATGTCAATGATAGAAATTCAAAACGAACTTTGAAAAATCAAGACAATGTAACTGTGACAAGGTAAACCACAACAAAACACTAGTGAAATAATCCAACTCTTGCATTTCAATGAAAGAAATTCAAAATGAACTTTGAAAAATCAAGAGAATGTAAGTGTGAGAATGTAAACCACGACAAAACACTGCTGAAATATTCCAAATCTTGAATTTCAACGAAAGAAATTCAAAATGAACTTTGAAAAATTAAGAGAATCTAACTGTGACAAGGTAAACCACGACAAAACACTACTGAAATAATCCAACTCTTGCATTTCAATGAAAGAAATTCAAAATGAACTTTGAAAAATCATGAGAATGTAACTGTGACATGGTAAACCATGACTAAATACTACTGAAATATTCGAACTCTTGCGTTTCAACGAAAGAAATAAAAAATGAACCTTGAAAAATAAAGTGCATGTAACTGTGACAAGGTAAAGCACGATAAGACACTACTGAAATATTCCAACTCTTGCATTTCAAGGAAAGAAATCCAAAATTAGCTTTGAAAGATCAGGAGAATGTAATTGTGAAAATGTAAACCATGATAAAACACTACTTAAATATTCCAACTCATGCATTTCACGAACAAAATTCAAAATAAAGTTTGAAAAATCAAGAGCATGTAACAGTGATATGGTAAACCTTGACAAAACACCACTGAAATATTCCAACTCTTGCATTTTAACGAAAGAAATCCAAAATGAACTTTGAAAAATCAAGAGAATGTAACTATGACAGGGTAAACCACGACAAAACACTACTGAAATATTCCAACTCTTGCATTTCAAGGAAAGAAATCCAAAATGAACTTTGAAAAAATCAAGAGAATGTAAGTTTGACAAGGTAAACCACGACAAGACACTACTGAAGTATTCCAACTCTGTCATTTCACGAAAGAAATTCAAAATGAACTTTGAAAAACTTTGAAAAAATCAAGAGAATGTAACTGTGACAAGGTAAACCATAACAAAAAACTACTGAAATATTCCAACTCTTGCATTTCAATGAAAGTATTCCCAAATGAAAATCTAAAAATAAAGACAATTCAACTCTAACAAAGTAAACCAAGAAACACAACTGAATAGCTAGAACAACTCCGGCAATACAACGAAAGAAATACAGAATGAAAATTGAAACTACCAGATAATTAAAATTTGTGTAGGTAATCAATGAAAAAGTTCTGCCTCCTTATTAAAACCCTTGCATTTTAATGATAAATATAAAAAACCAACATTGAATAATCCAGAGAATGAAACTGTCACAAGGTAAACCACGACAAAACACTACTGAAATATTCCATCTCTTGCATTTCAACGAAAGAAATTCAAAATGAACTTTGAAAAATCAAGAGAATGTAATTGTGGGAAGGTAAACCATGAGATAACACTACTGAAATATTCCAACTCATGTATTTCAATGAAAGAAATCCAAAATTAACTTTGAAAAATCAAGAGAATGTAACTGTGACAAGGTAAACCATGACAAAACACTACTGAAATGTTCAAACTCTTGCATTTCACGAAAGAAATTCAAAATGAACTTTGAAAACTCAAGAGAATGTAACTGTGACAAGGTAAACCACGACAAAAACACTACTGAAATATTCCATCTCTTGTACTTCAACGAAATAAATCCAAAATTAACTTTAAAAAATCAAGAGAATGTAATTGTGACAAGGTAAATCACGACAAGACACTACTGAAATATTTCAAATCTTAAACTTCAATTAAAGAAATCATATATTAACTTTGAAAAATTGAAAGAACATAACTTTGACAAGGTAAAGCACATAAAGATACTACTGAAATATTCCAACTTGCATTTTAACGTAAGAAATCCAAAATGAACTTTGAAAAATCAAGAGAATGTAACTGTGACAAGGTAAGCCATGACAAAACACTACTGAAATATTCCAACTCTTGCATTTCAACGAAAAAATACAGATTGAACTTTGAAAAATCAAGAGAATATAACTTTGAGATGAGGAACCACGACAAAACACTACTGAAATATTCCAACTCTTGCTTTTCAATGAAAGAAATCTAAAATTAACTTTGAAAAATCATGAGAATGTAACTATGGCAAGATAAACCACGACAAAACACAACTGAAATATTCCAATTCTTGTATTTCAACAATTGAAATCCAAAAATAAACTTTGAAAAATCAAGAGAATGTAACCGTGACAAGGTAAACCATGACAAAACACTACTGAAATATTCCAAGTCTTGTATTTCAACGATAGAAATTAAAAATGAACTTTGAAAAATCAAGAGGATGTAACTGTGACAAGGTAAACCATAACAAAACACTACTGAAATATTCCAACTCTTGTATTTCAACATTAGAAATCCAAAAATGAACTTTGAAATATCAAGCGAATGTAACAGTGACAAGGTAAACCACTACAAAACACTACTGAAATATTCCAATTCTTGCTTTTCACGAAAGAAATCCAAAATGAAATTGTGATAATCAAGAGAATTTAAATTTGAAAAGATAAACCAAAACAAAACACTGCTGAAATATTCCAACTCTTGCATTTCAAAGATAGTAATCCAAAATGAACTTCGAAAAATCAAGAGAATGTAAGTTTGACAAGGTAAACAAAAACAAAATACTAGTGAAATAATCCAACTCTTGCATTTCAATGAAAGAAATTCAAAATGAACTTTGAAAAATCAAGAGAATGTAAGTGTGAGAATGTAAACCACGACAAAACACTGCTGAAATATTCCAAATCTTGCATTTCAACGAAAGAAATTCAAAATGAACTTTGAAAAATTAAGAGAATCTAACTGTGACAAGGTAAACCACGACAAAATACTACTGAAATAATCCAACTCTTGCATTTCAATGAAAGAAATTCAAAATGAACTTTGAAAAATCAAGAGAATGTAACTTTGACATGGTAAACCACGAAAAAACACGAAATAAATATTCGAACTCTTGCATTTCAAAGATAGAAATCCAAAATGAACTAAGAATAATCAAGAAATTGCAACTGTGAGATATTGAACCATAACTATACAATACTAAAACATTTAAATTTCTGCATTTTAACGAAAGAAATACAAAATTAACATCTAAAAATAATAACTATGTTACTTTGACATGGTGAAGCGCGACATAACACTCCTAAGATATTCTAACTCTTGCGTTTCAACGAAAGAAATCCAAAATGAACTTTAAAAAATCAACAGAATTTAACTGTGACAAGGTATACCACGACAAAACACTAGTGAAATAATTCCAACTCTTGCATTTCAACAAAAGAAATTAGTAACTGAACTTTGAAAAATCAAGAGAATGTAACTGTGACAAGGGAAACCATAACAAAACACTACTGAAATATTCCAACTCTTGCATTTCAACGATAAAAATCCAAAAATGAACTTTGAAAAATCAAGAGAATGTAACTTTGAGAAGGTAAAACACGAAAAAACACTACTTAAATATACCAACTATTGCATTTAAATTAGATAAATAGAAACTACGAATTTAACACTCATATAAATTAACCTGTGACATTTTAGTCCACTGCCTGACAATACTTTCATGTTCCAACTCTTTCATTTTACGAAAGGAAAATCAAAGTAAGCTTTGAAATTTCAAGAAACCATAATTTTGAAAATTCACTCGACTATAAAACAACATCGAAATATACAAACTCTTGCATTTCACGAACGAAATTCAAGATAAAGTTTGAAAAATCAAGAGCATGTAACACTGATATGGTAAACCATGCCAAAACACCACTGAAATATTCCAACTCTTGCATTTCACTAAAGAAATTCAAAATCAACTTTGAAAAATCAAGAGAATGTAACTGTGACAAGGTAAACCACGACAAAACACTACTGAAATATTCCAACTCTTGCATTTCAACGAAAGAAATCCAAAATGAACTTAGAAAAATCATGAGAATGTAACTGTGAAATGGTAAACCATGACAAAACACTACTTAAATATTCCAACTCTTGCATTTCCACGAAAGAAATCCAAAATGAACTTTGAAAAATCAAGAGAATGTAACTGTGAGATGGTGAACCACGACAAAACACTACTGAAATATTCCAACTATTGCATTTTAACGAAACAAATTCAAAAGAAACTATGAAAAATTAAGAGAATGTAACTGTGTCAAGGTAAACCATGACAAAACAATACTGAAATATTCCAAGTTTTGCATTTCAACGAAAGAAATTAAAAATGAACTTTGAAAAAATCAAGAGAATGTAACTGTGACAAGGTAAACCATAAAAAAACACTACCGAAGTATTCCAACTCTTGCATTTCACGAAATAAACTCAATATGAAAAAAGGTTAACAATGAAAAATTCAGGGAAGTTTGCATAGACTATTTGACTCATAACAAAGCGGAATAGAAGAGATTCAACTCGTGCATTTGACTGAAGAAAAAACGAATGAAAATTTTACGATAATTAAATTTAGCTTTGATATTGTGAAGCACAAAAAAACACTACTGAAATTTTCCAACTCTTGCATTTCAACGAAAGAAATTCAAAATGAACTTCGAAAAATCAAGAAAATGTATCTGTGACAAGGTAAACCATAACAATACACTATTGAAATAATCCAACTCTAGCATTTCAATGAAAGAAATACAAAATGAACTTGGACAAAATCATGAGAATGTAACTGTGAAACGGTAAACCACGACATAACACTACTGAAAAATTCCATCTCTTGCATTTCCAGGAAAGAAATTCAAAATGAACTTTGAAAAACAATAGATTGTAGCTGGGACAAGTTAAACCACGACAAAACACTACTTAAATATTACAACTCTTTCATTTCAATGAAAGAAATTCAAAATTAACTTTAAAAAATCAAGAGAATGTAACTGTTAAAAGGTGAACCACGTTAAAACATTACTTAAATACCCCAACTATTTAATTTAAAGACAGAATATAAATAGTAGTTTATAAAAGTCAATATAATTTAATTTTGACAAGGTAAAGAATGACAAGAAAAAACTTAAATATTACAATTGTTGCATTTTAACGATTGAAATCCAAAATACAATTTGAAAAATCAAGAGAATGTAACTTTGACATGATAAACCATGACAAAACACTACTGAAATAATCCAACTCTTGCATTTCAATGAAAGAAATTCAAAATGAACTTTGAAAAATCAAGAGAATGTAAAAATCCAAAATGAACTTTGAAAAAAATAATTAAATTAATTAATGTAATTAAGTAAATTAATGTAATTATGTAAATTAATAATAAATTAATTTATGTAAATTAATTAAACAAATTAATTTACAGAAAGAATTACACAATTTCAAACAAAGGAAACATCACGCACTTTGAACAGAGATCAGCACGAATTTTCACGGTGGTTGAATTCCGGTCATTACACTGTCTGCTTGTTTGGCGGGAGTACTGTCCGCTTGAAACTGTTATAGCTATATGGAAGACACCCCGCTCTCTATCGTTATAGCTATATAGGGAGACACCCCACTCTCTATCGTTATAGCTATATGGTGGGACTGTGCTCTACTTATCGTTATAGCTATATGGGGAGACACTCCGCTTGTAAGCATTGTAGCTATATGGGGGGACTGTCTGCTCTCTATCATTAATGCAGTAATTTGCTACCTGTCTTGTCTCTATCGTTATAGCTATACTACTCACGAAATGGGGTTATGGCTGTAATTCTACTGATGGACTTGGAAACAAATCACTTGTTCTTATCTATGCTTAACTTAAATTCAAATTGTCTTTTATAATAAGATAGCTTCTGTTGGCAGATTCTGCCTTAACATTAATTTTTTTTTTAAGTTTTTCTTACGGAACTAAAGATTGAAATTGTTACTTAAACCAAACAAAAACTATTACTCCACAGATTAGTCAAGATTTATATACAAAACTAGCCTAAATAAAATGACTCGTAATATTTTCCATTATCAGTAGAATTCTTAAAACTAGCGCTTTATTGAAAACAAAAAACCGACCCCAGAAAACAGAATGATCCCTTAGGATAAGAGAATTCCTTGAGTAGCCTACAGAAACTAAAAGACTAATTTGCATGCTTCTCGATAGTCTTTCAGCGACCATGATATCGATAACTTTTAGTTTACAATTATATTCTTCTAGAAAATTCAAGCAAACTCAGTTTTCAGCCAAACACTAGTTTTTAGAATTCTAACAGGGTGCTTCTTAATTAAACGAAGCAAATTCAAGAATTATCCTTAGGTTAGGTTAAGTTAGGTTTATGTATAGGTTTAAGTATTAAGTTTTGTTAAGTTTAAGTTTAGCGGGTCTGCATGCAAAATGTGTTATCTACAATTATTCTGCATATTGTGAAGTAAGAATTGTTTTCTAACTTCACGCTGTCCAAATACTTTACCCCCCCCCTCAACTGTGTTAATATATAGCCCACATTTTATAAGTCCAATGCATTCTATCCCCCGTCACTTGTCTTTTTCGCTATGAAACCGGTTTTCTCAGATCTAATCTAAGCGTAATTCTTGAGTGTGTTTCGTTTAATTAACAAGTACCTTCTACATATATTGTAAAATATCAAGAGTCAGTTTATTTAAGCTTGTTTTTCTGATATATCCTGCGTAATCTACAAAGCATTAGTTTTTTTTTTCCTTTCAAGTTTCATTTTCGCTCAACACAACCACAACACAAACACAACACAACCACAGGAGACGGCAAATAGACTATTGTGTGCAGTTATATACTTCCAATATCCAAAGCCACTTATGATCTACCACTATCGATTGCAATGCTATTGTTATAAAAAATAATAGGCAGGGGGATGAGAAAAAGTTTGTACCTAGGGCCATTATCGGTGACTAAATCTTTCATAACAATTAAAGATCTGAAAAGGTGCTTTGGAACTGTTTATTTTCTGTTGCAAGTTTATCCGACTCTTATCTTAATATTCTTTTCCTCTTGTTCTTCCACTTACTGTCAAAGCTTAATATGATTGTACATTGCGCCGTGGTTCACACACACCCCACTACAGTGACGGGAGATTGATGGATCCATCTCAGCCCCTTGTCTTACTCTGCTGTCTCTGCATCAAAAGGCTGCGTTAGTCCTTAAGATGTGCATGAAATAAGATAATGCATGACTCCCTGTAACCCGTTGGAATCTCCAGTATTGTTTACTGACGGGCATCACGTAAGCTCTAAAAAAGGGTACTTTTGACATGGATAAGCTCGTAGGAATTTGTTTCGGGAGAGGCAGTATCATTTCAGGCTGAGGGGCCTAAATAAAATTATAAAACACATGGAACACTACCATTAAAGCAAGATTTTCTACACCTTCTCTTGCTTTGTTCAATATAGTCAGCAGCTTGGGCCTTCACCTCCCGCAAATGGGCTCAGGCCTTAAACAATTGTTACTATAATGTCAAATTTCCAATTTTTCGGTTTTTTTCATACTACTTTTGTTTAGTATATATACTTTTAGTGTTTAAAAAGTCATCAGAGGACAGCCAGGCCCCTTCCCACGCTCATTTTAGCTGCCCTCCCCCCAAAGACATTCGATAAAATTTTGAGATATTCATTTACTTCAAAATAGTCAAAGGTTCAAATAGCTGTGTTTCTTGGGATGATATTACCCTCCCCCACAACGCTTGGGACTAGGGCTATATGTTATACAAGTTGCGTATTGTTTACATGTAGGGCTTGCTATTGGGAAAGGCGGAATGTTTGATCCTAGGTCTCCAAAACGGCTTCGCGTATTAAGATGAAAATCTAAAGAAATATAGAGTGGGAGGTTGAACCGAATCAAAGCATATAACGTAGGCCTATATGCAGGTTGCCAAAAGGACGTATCAGCAATATCTCAGAAATGACTAAGGGTGTTAAATTGGAACTTTCAGGGCATGTTGAGGGGGATATTGAACTAATCAAAAGACGCTATGCGCATAGTACTATTACATGCTGGTACTGCTAGCTACACAGTGGTACTACTACTACTACTACTACTACTACTACTACTACTACTACTACTACTACTACTACTACTACTACTACACTACTACTATTACTATAGTGTAAGAATAGAAAATGCAGTGAAGTTGTTTTCCTATCTCTGTGATCAATTTGTGTCAACGTCAATTTTCTCAAAATCATTTTCTTGTAATTTTGCAATATTATTATCAAAAGGTACAATATTTGAAAACAAATAAATTCTAAATATGTGAATGTGCGAGAAAAATAATCAATTTCCGTTTAAAACCCTTCGGTGCATGTAAAAAGTATTAAGATAATCTTTTTAGGAATATCAAGCTTGCCTTTTGGCCTTTAAACTGGCAAAAACGCAATGTAACAGCAAATTTCTATTTAAGATCTATAAAGTTATTCAAGGTTCTCTCCTTGTTTTGATTGCAAGATCTTCAGGGCAAGAAGCATCCAAACACCGAGATGAGAAAATTAATCAAAACATCTCAAAGTGTTATGGCTAGAATCCATGGTACAATGACCGGTATATGTATAGTACATACAGTGATTAAATACCGAATATTCCGACTACAATTTATATGCGATTTATTTTTAGAAACCCTTGGGAAAATTAGGACTTTTAAAAATAAATGTTTCGTGCAGATATGTACACATGATATTTTTCAAGGGGGAAAATAATAAAAAAATATTTTTATTTGATAATCTAGACAAAATGTCAAAAACTTTGGAAATTTTTAGAATTTTATGGGGCTGGGCCTCAGAATCCTCTCCCTCCTTGGGTACGTGCCTGCCTTTTTGTCCTGTGCTAAATCTATATTTCACTGATTTACTTTTATAATGCAATAACCTTTACCAAATTTATGTTTAGGATGCGGGGGGGGGGCATTAGCCTAAATCTGAAAATCTACACCTGTAGGTCCCTGGTTTAAGGGAGCACAGAAAAAACAGGCTGGGGCACGCACCTTCCAAAATTCAGGCTTTAAAAGGAGCAAGAAAATTTGTATTCGACCAGCCTAAAACTTTATGCTCATGTTTTTCGGAAAAAAAAATGCAAGAAAAAAAGAAAAAATAATTTGTCCAAAAATTAGGCCCAGAAAAGGCAAAAGATTTGTTTCTGAACAGCTTAAATTTACATCCGTAAATTCTTGGGCCACGAAAACCTCAAACTGTAATAAAACAGGTTGACACCCCCCCCCCCTACAAAAAAAGGACCAGCAAACATTTTCCAGTCAGCTTGAATCATAAATCCTTGGAACCTTGACACTGCAATGCACAAGCGAAAATTTAAAAGAGAAAAAAACAACTTTCGTTTGTTGGCATGGAAAAGAGGCATTTTTTCCAGAGCAGCTTAAAAGTTAAGTTTGTAAGCTTCTGGACAGTCAGGGACTATAATGGACAAAAAAATATTAGGCTGTGAGCAAGGGCCGTGGAAAATTGACCAAAAAACTTTTTTTTTATTGGCTTGAACCTTATACTAGAAATTCTATAAGTCAAGAGACCCCAATGCACAAAAAGTAACAAAAAACTCATTTTCCTGGAAAAGGGATTTATTTTTACAGCCTTAAACACACATCTGTAAGTTCCTGGGAAAAAAGATCTGGTTTTCTTTGAAAGTGGGGACCAAAACAGCGTCAAAAGAGTTTGCCTCTGAAGAGCTTGAAACGTACATCTGCAATGTACAATGTGCAATGTACATCTACAATGTACATCCTGGGTTCAGAGAAACCTAATACACAAAGAAAACCTAGAAGAAGAGGGAAGAGAAAGGCTAAATATATTTTGTCTCAGAAATCTAGAAATTTTTGCACTTTAAGCACCCGTAGGACTAGAATCAACTCACGGTCTATTCGAATCCATTCGAAAGACACTATGTGCACCCAAATTAACAGTAGGGTATAGGGTATCTGCAATATCTCAAGGTTGGTTTGGGAGATAAATTTGAAGCTTCCATCGGGTATTGGGTGTTAGTTAGACCTCAAGTTTTGAGTCGGAGAAGTGAGGAGAGGTAAATCTAAAGATATTATGCATATTAGGGTATAGAAATAACATATCTACATCGTCTCAGGAACGGCATGGGGATGCTGTTGAAACTTTCACGCAGTGCAGGAGGGAGGACAAGGGGACTTCAAGTTTTATGTTTTGTCTCTTGTCCTATATATACATTTATCGTCTATAAGCTTTTATAGGAATTTGAATCTATTCGCGTCCAAGTAGCAAGATAAATCAAACGATACTATGAGGTATTATATTATCAAATTAGAATATCTGCAATATTCCGGGAATAGTTTGGGATTTAAGTTGAAACTTTCATATAGTGTTAGGAGGACCAAGCAGGCCTGGAATTTTGACTTAAAAAGATTCGGAAGAAGACCCTAAAAATATTGTTCTCCATATCATTTAAACAATTTTTTTTAACTAAAGTCCCCATGAGATCTATAGTCAGTTCACCATTAAAGAACAAGGTAAATAGAAAGACTTTTTCTACTGCCGTGTGAGCAAAACAGTGTATCTGCAATATTCTGGAAACAGGATTGAGGATTAAGAACAATCTTTTAGATAAATTTGAGGGGAAATAGAGCAAGTAGACCACGAATTCTGACTGGGAGGAGGGCAGAGGGGAAGGTTTGAAATATTTTTATTTCTCACTGTTTGAAATTCTGGTAATATTAGCCCCTGCTGGACTAGAATCTATTCTAGCGAAGAATTGATGTACGTCAAAATGAATTTTTTGTATCGAGGTTATTAAATAGTGTATGTGCATTATCTCAGGAACGGCTGGGGGATCGAGTGAAAATTTTCGAGGATTGCTGAGTGGACTTTCAATTTTATATTTAGGAAAAGGGATAAGAGTGCTCAAGTTTTTGGGCCAAGGGGACCCTATTACACAAGAAAAATAGCTTGCCCAAAAATAATGCACAGAAAAGACAAAATAGTTTTTTTGTGAACTGTTTTTAATATAAATCTGCAAGTTTTAGGGTCAAGAGAACCTTAAAGTGGGATAAAATTGTTTGGGGCACGAGCTTCAACAAATGGGCCAAGAAACTTCTCTCCATTCAACGTAGAACTTAAATCCTTGGACTGACGAGACTCAAATTTATTCAATCGGCTTGAAACCTATATTTGAAAATGTTCTGATAAAGGAGACCCTAATACCCCCCCCCCCCAAAAAAAAAATCAAAACAACATACTGGTTCACCTGGAAAAGGGCTAATTTTGTTTATTTATCTATTCATTAATTTTTTTTTTTTTTGTGGCTTGAAACTTACAGACAGAATTTTCTAGACCTTAAAATATAAACGAAATCTAAGTTTTAGGACATGGGTATCCTCCAAAATAGGCTCCAGAGATGAGCCAAGAAGCATTTATTCCGATCGGATTAAAACTTCTATCTTTGGTCGAAGTCAAGACCTTGGACAAAAGATACAAGAAAAAATTGAAAAAAAATCGGGTTTATAAAATGGGGACAAAACAAGGTCATTTGTTTTCTCTGAACAGCTTGAAACGTTCATCCGTAAGTTCCTGGGTCCAGGAAATCCTCATTCACAAAAAGAACTACGGGAGCGGGAAGAAAAGAGTTTAACATATTGATATTAAATTGTCCAGAAGTTTTAGTATTCTAAACTCCAATGGTATTGGATGTTACTAACAGCATTGGTGAAAATCAGGGGGAGGGGGATGGGCAGGGCCTATGTCCTCCCCGATCTCTTTTGATTTTGAAAAATGCCTCTGTGGGGTTTATTTTCATTTAAAATGCCTTATTTTGGGTTTTTTTTTACATAAACGACAATTGATAGAAACAACTAATTTGCCCCCACCCATAGATTTTGATAAATGACCTCAGATGGATACTCAAAAGTGACAATCTTTGGCAATCCATTATCCTTTATCCATGAATAACTAAATAGATCGCTAAAATTAAATGCCATGCCTAGCCAATTTACTTTTTTTATATAATGATTTAGAAATACGGATTCCAGAACGGATTCAAGTTTCTTAAAGAAAAGTAAAGAGCCATGCAAAAACCTAAGACGAGCAGAAATAAGGTCGTAAAATAAATTAAACTCGAAACCAACAGAAATTACCGCAAAGTAGATAAGATAGATAAGATATTTAAAGTGGATAAGATAGATGAGATAAAAAAAAAAAGATCTACAATAAGGCTCCATGGCCAGTGAAGGAGGAGAAAATACACATAGTATTTAAATACTAACTCATTAACACTAACTATAAGAGAGAAAGAGAGAGAGAGAGAGGGGGGAGGGAGAGATATATTAAGAGGGATTCATTGGAAACGACTAGGATTTCAAGCAGTATTTTCTTCTTTATTTGTCATAAAATCAACAAAAGCCCAATATTAAATGACATAACAAGGCTATTCAGAGTTAACAAACAAGGGGGAGCTATCCCCTCTCCGTTTCCTCTCAAACCCTCTGACGGATTGAGTGTCAATCTCGTTTGTTGAAATTGTTATGTATTTTGAACAATGTTTTTTTTTTTTTTTTTTTTTTTTTTTTTTTTTTGTCAAAAGATCGACAAATGTAAGAGAGAAAAAACAAGTTAATCAAGATCAAACAGTTCGTGGTAACGAGCTGCAACTGTAAGTAAGGAGCGACCCTGCTCAATAGTAACCAAAGCTCTAAAAAACGGAGTGATCAGCGTTGCCAACGCTTTGAGATAAATTGTACTAGTTTTCCGACCAAAGTTGTACCACAAAAGATCAATTTGTGCCATCTGAACAGTAGGTTAAAAATTCGCCGCTCGTCTCGCGGTAGTTACGTTTAATTGATTTCGCTGAAAACTGAGAGAAGGTTCTAGGATAAGAGCAGGAAAACTAAACCCAAGATAGTAGCAACCTCATAGCTTGAAAGACGATGAACGCTTCTATAGACTTCCTCAGCTTAACAAAATAGCAGACCCAAACCGCTAAAAGCATTTTAGAAGAAGGTTTCAGTAAAATTTTCTGAAAGTATTCTCGATTGTGATTGTTGGGGGTAATCCTTTCTTTCGAAATTTTGGGCATTAAGGCGAATAATTGATGAAGTCCAGTAACGTAATGTCCAGAACTTATAATCCACGAGTCATGAAAGTGACTAACACCATAGATTTCCATGGGCCCACGAAATAGAGTACCCATCGACAGATTCCGCACTGACCACATAATCTACTGATCCCTCTATAAACTTTATTGGTAGATTCTATAAACCAAAACAAAATTAACATAACAGAAGTATTTCGACTATATTGCACAAGAAATCAATAATAGAATGTTACAGTAATAAAACTGTAACATTCAAAAAAAGAGGAACATTTAAGCTAGATGGTCATTTTTTCTGCTGTTTCTTCTTGTAGCCCAACTTTTCATATCCCCTTCCGCAGTTTTTCTACTTTGGATGCAGAACCGTTTTCAAGGGTGGTTTCCAATTCTTTGAGACAATCCGTTTTGCACTTAGAAGCCCGTTCAAGGTGATGAAACCGAAACGATTTCTAATGCTGGTTTTGTTCAAATTGACAGCTGAGAAAGTTGGCTCAGCAGCAGCGGAAGTGTGGCAGAACAAGAAGGCTTAAAGTGAAATGCCCGAACAGAGGAAACCGCATTGACCCATTAACATCTTTTTGCCGGAAGGATCTGAGTCAATCAAAGTACCTAGCTCAGAGCAAAAGGGCAATCTGTTCCACTCTAGGACGGTATCTTCCAGGTTATTGTCAATCATTAAATTCAGAAGCTGAGCCAGAAGTGGTACCAGGTTTGGCTGATTTTACTCTACTCCCATAGGATAGCGTGGATGATGCCTATCGAAGTTTCTTACTGATGAATACTACTACTACTAACAACTAACCGCAGCACCAAGCTGCCTGAGGCCAACACAGCTACGCACGTTCCTCCTCCATCCCAATCTATTCAAAGCCTCCGTTTTTACACCCGCCCACGAAGTTCCGATTTCCTTTAAATCTTTCTTTATGACGTCCTCCCAACCCAGACGAGGACGACCTGATTTCTGCTAAGCCGTAGACGGTTGGCCGAAAAAAACAATCTTCAGCAATCTGTCATCCTTCATCCACACAACGTGCCCTAGCCACCTCAACCTTTCTCTCATTATAGCCCTATAGAGCGGTATTGATCACATTTTTTCGTATAGCCTATTGTTTGAAATACAGTCAGTCAGCCGGGTACCTAGAACAATCCTTAAGAAATTTCTCTGGAAAACATCCAACAAATCTTCATCCGCTTTTCGGAGCGACCATGCTTCAGAGCCATATTTGACCACTGTCATCACTGTAGCTTCTAATATTCTAATCTTGGTTTACAGACTTATCATCCTATTCTTCCAAACTTTTTTTAACTGTGAAAAAACACCCTAAGCCTTGGCTATTCTACTTTTGACATCTTCACTGCTCTAACCATCTTCACTAATAATGCTACCAAGGTAACCGGACCTGCCCACCTTACCAATCTTTTCGTTACTCAACGTCACCTTTTCATCTTCACTTATACATAGCCTGAGCAACTTAGTTTTTTTAACATCAATTTTTAAATCTATTCTAGTACCCTGAAATCGCAAAACCTCTAAAAATTCATTTATTTTGCTCAAACTTTCATCTAGGAGGCTTAAATCATCAGCATAATCTAAGTCAATGAGACCTTTTACTCCCCATTTGATTCCGTGGTCTCCCATCGCCTTTCCTGTGCTCCTTAAGATAAAGTCCATCAAAATAATCCATATAAAGGGGGATAGAACACAACCCTGCTTAACTCCTGATTTAGTACAAAACTAGCTGCTAACCTCATTTCCTACCTTAACCGCAGCAGTGTTATTCTCGTACATAACACTAATCACTTTAATGTATTTGTCTGGTACACCATACAAGGATAAAACCTTTACTAAAGCTCTTCTATCAACAGAATCGAACGCTTGCTCATAATCTATAAAATTGAGGACCAAAGGTTTTTGAAAACTCAGGCCCTTGTCAACTATTAACCTAAGAGTGAAAATTAGGTCGACACATCCTCTACCTTTTCTAAAACTGCACTGTTCTTCTCTTAAAACTTTGTCTAAGGCATCTCTCATTCTAAAAAGTATCATATTACTAAGTAATTTATTACCTAGATAGACCAGACTAATCCCTCGATAATTAACACACTCACTTTTATCACCTTTATTATAAAGTGTCATAATTAAGGTTTTCCTAAAATCGTTAGGTACTTCCCCCTTTTTAAAAATCATACTCATGATCTTCAGTAACTTATTTCTAACCTTAGAGCCACCATATTTAAGAAACTCATTTATCACCCTATCAGCACCTGGAGCCTTATTATTTGTTAGTCCTTTTAGTACTGTCGCTAATTCCTCCTCACAAAATAAATCTTCCTTCATATCCGATGTATTACAAATTCTTTCATTTTCCTCTATATCTCTTCCTTTAATTCTATCTCGGTTAAACAAACTCTCAAAATGTTCAGCCCATCTCTCTTTAGTATTTTCCTTATCGCTAATTGCGGCCCCATTCCTATATTGAACTGTGCCTAGTCCGAATTGACTACTCCCTCTCAAATTGTTAACATGCCAGTACAATATTTTTCTATTATGCCGTCTAGCTGCATCTTCCAGGTCTTCAGTAACTTTATGCATGGTCTCCACTTCACATCTCCTTAGTTCGTACTTTAATACTTTCTCCACTTTCTTTACATTCCTTTTGTTTTCATATGGTCTATCACTAAGGTAGTTCTTGTACAAGTCTTTTCTCCTTTCTATCAAACATAAAGCTTTTTCACTAATATTCTTAGCTACAGTTCTAGCTTTTTTCCCTAAGACACCTTCAGCAACTTCACAAATTGTTTTTCTAAAATTATTCCAACCATCTTCCACATTATCAAATTCTACACTCTCAAGTTTAGTATTAGTAGGGTAAGAGGTACCATTTTGCCCAGACGTATAGCAATCTCCATTTTATTTGCTGACGCCCCCGTACCAAACAGGTTTTTCTGGATTAGGATTTGAATAAAAGGTATCAATTATTTTATTCCAGTTTTTCTAAACCAGTATTGTCTATAACTTAATTTACGTAGGTTAAACTTCCGGTGGTTAAGAAAGCGTAACGAGTAATTAAAGTATGAGAAATGGGATGCTCTAATTAGAATGGTTTTAAGTTGAAAATTGTGACGTAAAAATAACTCAGTGATTTGCTTGCGTGTATAGGAATTCCCATGTTATTTGCTTGACTGTATTTTGTTTTAAATAAGTAGTTTTGTATCTTTTAAAAGAGCTTTAAGGGGTTTGAGAGACTCTGGTGCCTGAGTCCATGTTGTTTTTCTTTTATTACTTCTAATTAGAAACGAAGTTTTTGTGTAATATTGTTAGTTTCTGTGTCTTTTAAAAGATATTTACTGTGGTCAAGTGTATAATTTTAAGTAGTACGTGTGGTTTTTCTAAAATTTGTGTCACATGAAAAACGATATTTTTAGTGATATAATTATTATCGTTCAAATGTTAAAAGAAAAATACGGACTTTTTTTTAATAGGTTGGATGAGTACATGTGCTTTTACTATAATTGTTGGTAATTAAAAACGAAAATTTTTTTTTAAATAAGTAGTTCCTTTATATTTTAAAAGAGATATACTTGGTTTCAGAGTATAAGTTGTATGATTGCGTGTGGTTTTTCTTTACTTGATAAACATTAAAAACGAAATTTTTTTTTTAAATAAGTAGCTCTTGTATATGTAAATTGAGCTTTAAGAGATTTGAGAGACTCTGTTGACTTATTCCGTGGGGTTGTTCTTTACTTAGGGCTCATTAAAAAACAAAATTTTTGTTGTAATTAAGTATTTCTTGTATCTTTTAAAATAAATTTAATGGATTTGAGATACTCTGTTGCCTGATTCCGTGTGGTTTTTCTTTACTTGAGACCCATTAAAAACTAAATTTAGGATTTCTGTTAAATAAATAATTCTTATACGTTTTCAAATAGCTTTACGGGATTTGAGAGACTCTGTAATGCAGTAGTTTTTCAGTAAAGACAATCGATATCCTAAAAGTGTTTAATTCAAACTTTTTTAAAACTTCGAAATTTTTCAATTTTATTTATTTTTTTTTCTTTCTGTAAATTACTTACAATGTAGAAATACTCTTACACCTCCGACGAGTATACGCTTTGACTGGCCATAGCATCATTGTGACGTCATTACCGACATTCTAAGATTATTCAATGACACAACCCCCTCGGGGGCAATTACGAAATAAGTATTTTTTAGGTATCGTAATGATTAAAACATCAGTCATATCTTTAAAAAAAAAGTGAAGAGGGAACATTTTAATAAAGTGTGTTTACATACCACGGTAATTGTAGCATTGAATACCGACAAAGAAAAGTATTTAAACTTTGAAACAAGTAAAGATGGTAGAACTATTGGAAATGTATGCAAGCATTGTCATGACAGTAAGGAATTAAATTTCTTTGGAATACCAAAAAATTCAACTCTTATGTTTGTGGTTATGCGAGATTGAGATCTCCAGAGATGATTGCACTCAAAGAGAATGCCAACATAAAAATAATCCTTGATGATAGAGGACAACTCCTTGCTACTGTTGCAGTTTACACATTATCTACTGATACAACCAATTGTCAGCTTTCGGGTATTAGCATTCAATGAAAGATTAATAAAAGAAAGGCCGACTCTTCTACTAATATCGTAAACCATATCTTGTCTACGTACCGAAACTGTTACCTGTGTAAAAATAATGTGATAATAGACAGTGAAATTGCCAGAAAAATAAAAAGGGCATTGTCAGAAAATATCACTATGGAATATAAAGATGAATCGATGAAAAACAAAGCACCAGTAAACGTTACTGTCATTGATCAAACAGTCATTGAACCAAATAATACCAAAGACGAAAAGCATATTGAGCCTTTTGATGACACACCAGTAAAAATTGTGTATGACTCAAAATGTAATAACGATTATTCTACTTATTACGAACTAAGAGAAGAAAATAGATATAATATCAAGATAGAACATTGAGAAATATTTTATGTAACAGATTAAAAATGTCCAAAGTTAATCATTAATAATAATAGTTTATCATAATATATTTATTGTATTAATATTCTAAATAGCATTATTTCATTAAAAATATATTATGCATTACATTGTTATGTGTTCATTATTTTTAGAGTAAGCTAGCATATCAAACGTTTAGAATGTCTAATAAAACGTTGGAGATGTAAGAAAAGGAATTTGCATACATCTATTGTCAGACACATTGGATAACATTGACAAAATCTTGGTATCAGGATGAATAAATTATTTATCAATATCCGTTAATGGACATGTTATTATGAAAAATTTGTAAGCAAGCAATTGTTTTAAATAAACTTTCTGTAATTCACCTCTTTTTTATACAATACAGAAACTTAAAAGAGGACACTATGAAAAAAAAATTGTAAGAAAGCAAAAAATTCTCTATCGAATTCAGCAAGTGAGCCAATAATGCAGATAATTCAAATAAAAAATAATCAAAAATTTAAAGTAAGTAGAACATTCTTTCTTGAATTCACCTTCTGGATAAATAAAATATAAATTTAATTCAGTAAATTATTAAGCAATTCTTATACATTAAAAAAATCTTCCTCTAGTTAAAATATTTTATAATCAAATAAGAAATTTTAATCCACCTATAAAAAAACTACAGGATAAATAAAAGAAATTTAATTCAATACATTATTACAAAATTCAATTTATTTAACCAAATATGTATTGAAGTCAACTCTTGGGTGCAAAAGACAGAATCTTGATTTAATAAATTTGAAAAAATTTTAAGACGGTAACAAAATTTGATCAGAAGTCACCTCTTGTGAGAAAATTTAATAGAAGAAATCTTATAATCTATAAAAAAAAATGTAAGAAAGTAATTAACAAAGTCGTTCTTGCATATAAATCTTGGAGACGAATAAAGTAACTTCCAATAAAGAAATCTTTATAAAATTCTAAGTACGTAGTATTTTTCTTATTTAATTCGACTCCTGTGTAAATAAGAAAGACACCTCATAAAAGAAATTATTAAAAAATCTTAAGTAAGTAGCAAATTCTTTCTTGAATTCACCTGCTGGATAAACAAAAAAGACATTTCGTTCAAGAAATTATGACAAAATTCTAAGTAAGTAACGAACTCTTTATTGTTTTCATAACTTAGATACACGATGTAGAAATTTAATTCAAGAAATTATGAAAAAATTCTCAGTAAGTAACAGTTTCTTTCTTGAAGTCAACTCTTGGATACACAATACGGAAACTTCATTAAATAAATTATAAAAAAATTGAAAGCAAGTAACAAACCCTTTCCTCAATTCAACACTTGGATAAACAAAGCAGAAATTTTATTCAAGAAACTCTGAAAAAATTGTAATAAACTAGCAAATTCTTTCTTGAACTCACCTCTTGGATACACAATACAGAAAATTCATTAAAGAAATAATTAAAAAATAGAAAGTAAGTAGCAAATTCTTTCTTGAATTAACATGCTGGATAAACAAAAAGACATTTCGTTAAAGAAATTACGACAAAATTCTAATTAAGTAACAAACTCTTAATGGTTTTCACTACTTAGATATACGATGTAGAAATTTAATTCAAGAAATTCTGAAGAAATTTTACGTAAGTAAAAATTTCTTTCTTTAAGTCAACTCTTGGATACACAATAGGGAAATTTCATTCAAGAAATTATGAAAATATTTGTAAGTAAGTAACAAACTCTTTTTGTTCTCACCTCTTGGATATACAGTACAGATACTTCCTTCAAGAAATTATGAAAAAATCGCAAGTAAGTAACTTTTTTTTCTCTTTATCACAAACAATTTTCACTTAGCTACACGATGTAGAAATTTAATTTAGAATAGTTTTATTCATTTCATTAAATTATGAAGAAATTATGAAGCAAATTCTTTCTTGAATTCACCCGATGTATAATAGCACATTCATTTTGTTCTGGACAGAACGAAAAAATGATCAGTAAGTAACCCACTAATTATTGTGCACCTGTCTCTCATATATGTCGCAGAAGTTCATTTAAATACACTATTTCTGAATTCTCCTTAAGAGGTTATTTCGTTACTTATTTCTAATCGAGGATACACAATAGAGAAATTTTATTCAAGAAATTATGAAAATATTTGTAAGTAAGTAACAAACTCTTTTTGTTTTCGCCTCTTTGATATACAGTACAGATACTTCCTTCAATAAATTATGAAAAAAATTGAGAGTAAGTAACTTTTTTTTCTCTTTATCACAAATAGTTTTAACATATCTAAACTATATAGAAATTTAATTCAGGATAGTTTTATTCATTTCACGAAATGATTAAGGAATTTTAATTAATTAACAATATATTTCTTTCGTTCGCTTCCTGGACAAAATACAGATATTTAATTCAAGAAATCATAATAAAATCGCAAGTAAGTAATAAAGTCTTTATTGTTTTCGCCTATTGGATACACAATACTGAAATTTCATTCATGAAATTATGAAGGAATTGTAAATAGGTAACACTTATGTTACCTCATGGATACACAATGCAGAAATTGCATTTAAGAAATTATTAAAAATTGTAAGTAAGTAGCAAATTCTTTCTTGAATTTGCATCCTGGGTAAATAAAAAAGACAGTTCATTAAAGAAATTATGAAAAAATTGTAAGTGAGTAGCAAATTCTTTCTTGAATTCACCTGCTGGATAAACAAAAAAGACATTTCGTTCAAGAAATTATGACAAAAATCCAAGTAAGTAACAAACTCTTTATTGTTTTCATGACTTAGATACACGATATAGAAATTTAGTTCAAGAAATTATGAAAAAATTCTCAGTAAGTAACAATTTCTTTCTTGAAGTCTACTCTTGGATATGCAATACGAAAATTTCATTTAAGAAATTCTGAAAAAAATCTAAGAAAGGAACAAACTCTTTCCTGAAGTCACCTCTTGGATACACTATGCAGAAACTTTATTACAGAAATTATGAAAAAATTATAAGAAAGTAGAAAATTCTTTCTTGAATTTGCCTCCTGGATAAACAAAAAAGACATTTCGTTCAAGAAATTATGACAAAATTCCAAGTAAGTAACAAACTCTTTATTGTTGTCATGACTTAGATACACGATGTAGAAATTTAATTCAAGAAATTATAAGAAATTCTCAGTAAGTAACAATTTCTTTCTTGAAGTCAACTCTTGGATACACAATACGGAAATTTCATTTAAGAAATTATGAAAAAATTGTAAGCAAGTAACAAACTCTTTTTTTTTTATTTCACCTCTTGGATATACAGTACAGATACTTCATTCAAGAAATTATGAAAAAATCGCAAGTAAGTAACTTTTTTTTCTCTTTATCACAAACAATTTTCACTTAGCTACACGATGTAGAAATTTAATTCAAGAAATTATGAAAAAATTCTCAGTAAGTAACAATTTGTTTCTTGAAGTCAACTCTTGGATACACAATATGGAAATTTCATTCAAGAAATTCATGACTTAGATAAACGATGTAGAAATTTAATTCAAGAAATTATGAAACAATTCTCAGTAAGTAACAATTTCTTTCTTGAAGTCAACTCTTTGATACACAATACTGAAATTTCATTTAAGAAATTATGAAAAAATTGTAAGCAAGGATCAAACTCTGTCCTGAAGTCACCTCTTGGATACACAATGCAGAAACTTAATTTAAGAAACTATGAAAAAATTGTAAGTAAGTAACAAATTCTTTCTTGAAGTAACCTCTTGGATACACAATACAGAAATTTCATTAAAGAAATTATGAAAAAATTGTAAGTAAGTAGAAAATTCTTTCTTGAATTCACCTGCGGGATAAACAAAAAGACATTTCGTTCAAGAAATTATGACAAAATTCTAAGTAAGTAACAAACTCTTAATTGTTTTCATGACTGTGATATACGATGTAGAAATTTAATTCAAGAAATTATGAAAAAATTCTCAGTAAGTATTCACCTCCTGGATATACAGTACAGATACTTCTTTCAAGAAATTATGAAAAAATCGCAAGTAAGTAACTTTTTTTCTCTTTATCACAAACAATTTTCACCTAGCTACACTATGTAGAAATTTAATTCAAGAAATTATGTAAAAATTCTCAGTAAGTAACACTTTCTTTCTTGAAGTCAACTTTTGGATACACAATGCGGAAATTTCATTCAAGAAATTATTAAAATATTTTTAAGTTAGTAACACGCTCTTTATTGAATTCACCTCTTGAATATACAGTACAGATATTTCATTCAAGAAACGTGATTAAACACGTTTTGAAACTACATGCTATTTGCTTGCCTTTCCTTGGCACCTTTCCAAATGAGTGGGGATTCCCCACCGGTTCCTACACATTGCAAAAAAGTGAGCAGTACGAAAACTCCACGTTTTCAACCAGACTGGTATTTTAGCTAAATCTTTGGAAACAGCCCAGCCTCTATTTCTGACCGTTTAAGTTTTGATGTTAGTGTTGTCAGTCAAAGGTTATGACCTTGAGAAAAGAGCTTCAGATATGTACCTGATCATCGAAAAATTGAGAAAACTTCCTCCAAAAATCAACAGGAATGCCCCCCTCCAGTGCAGTCTCGGTTATGTTGAATATAACATGCAAAGTTGGCGTATCTTTATTTCATTTTTTAAGGTTAATTTAGACGAGGTTACGTGCGCGCACGTAACGTGCGTGATGTTTCCCCCATTTTTCGATAATCAGGCAATTTTGTCAAGCTCTTTTCTCAAGGTCATAGCTTTTGACTGACAACACTAACATCAAAACTTAAACGGTCAGAAATAGAGGCTGGGCTGTTTCCAAAGATTTAGCTAAAATACCAGTCTGGTTGAAAACGTGGAGTTTTCGTACTGCTCACTTTTCTGCAATGTAGGAATCGGTGGGGAATCCCACTCATTTGGAAGGTACCAAGGAAAGTGCAAGCAATTAGCATGTAGTTTCAAAACGTGTTTAATCACGTTTCTTGAATGAAATATCTGTACTGTACATTCAAGAGGTGAAATCAATAAAGAGCGTGTTACTTACTTACAAATATTTTCATAATTTCTTGAATGAAATTTCCGTATTGTGTATCCAAAAGTTGACTTCAAGAAAGAAATTGTTACTTACTGAGAATTTTTTCATAATTTCTTGAATTAAATTTCTACATCGTGTAGCTAGGTGAAAATTGTTTGTGATAAAGAGAAAAAACAGTTACTTACTTGCGATTTTTTCACAATTTCTTGAATGAAATTTCCCTATTGTGTATCCAAGAGTTGACTTCAAGAAAGAAATTGTTACTTACTGAGAATTTCTTCATAATTTCTTGAATTAAATTTCTACATCGTATATCTAAGTCGTGAAAATAATAAGGAGTTTGTTACTTACTTAGAATTTTGTCATAATTTCTTTAACGAAATGTCTGTTTGTTTATCCAGCATGTGAATTTAAGAAAGAATTTGCTACTTACTTACAATTTTTTCATAATTTCTTTAATGTAATTTCTGTATTGTGTATCCAAGAGGTGACTTCAAGAAAGAATTTGTTACTTACTTACAATTTTTTCATAGTTTCTTAAATGAAGTTTCTGCATTGTGTATCCAAGAGGTGACTTCAGGAAAGAGTTTGTTACTTGCTTACAATTTTTTCATAATTTCTTAAATGAAATTTACGTATTGTGTATCCAAGAGTTGACTTCAAGAAAGAAATTGTTACTTACTGAGAATTTTTTCATAATTTCTTGAATTATATTTCTACATCGTGTATCTAAGTTATGAAAACAATAAAGAGTTCTTTACTTACTTGGAATTTTGTCATAATTTCTTGAACGAAATGTCTGTTTTGTTTATCCAGCAGGTGAATTCAAGAAAGAATTTGCTACTTACTTACAATTTTTTCATAATTTCTTTAATGAACTGTCTTTATTATTTACCCAGGAGGCGAATTAAATAAACAATTTACTACGTACTTACAATTTTTTAATGATTTCTTTATTGACATTTCTGTATTGTGTAGCCAAGAGGTGACTTCAAGAAAGAATTTGTTACTTACTTACTTACATTTTTTTATAGTTTCTTAAATGAAGTTTATGCATTGTGCTTCCAAGAGGTGACTTCAGTAAAAAGTTTGATACTTGCTTAAAATTTTTTAAAAATTCTTAAATGAAATTTCTGTAATTTGTATCCAAGAGGTGAATTCGAGAAAGAGTTTGTTACTTACTATGAATTTTGTCATAATTTCTTCAATGAAATGTCTTTTTTATTTATCAAGGATGTGAATTCAAGAAAGAATAAAATTTCTGAATTATGTATCCAAGAGTTGACCTCGAGGAAGAGTTTTTTACTGAATATGAATTTCGTAATAATTTATTTAATTAAATTTATATTTTATTTATCAAGGAATTAAATTCAGGAAAGAATGTTGTACTAAATTACAATTTTTGATAATTTCTTAAATGAAATTTACGCATTGTGTATCCAAGAGGTGACTTCAAGAAAGAATTTGTTACTTACTTACTATTTTTTTCATAATTTCCTTAATTAAATTTCTGTATTGTGTAACAAAGAGGTGAATTCAAGAAAGAGTTTGTTACTTACTTACTTACAATTTTTTCATAATGACATATCCAATAACGGATGTTGATAAATAATTTATTCATTCTGATACCAAGATTTTGTCAATGTTATCCTATGTGTCTGACAATAGATGTAAGCAAATTCCTTTTCTTACATCTCCGACGTTTTATTAGACATTCTAAACGTTTGATAAGCTAGCTTACTCGAAAAATAATGAGCACATAACAATTTAATGCATAATATATTTTTAATGAGATAATGCTATTTAGAATATTAATACAAAAAATATATTATGATACATTATTAATATCAATGATTAACTTTGGACATTTTGAATCTGTTCCATAAAATAGTTCACCATATTCTCTCTTGATATTATACCTATTGTCTTCTCTTAGTTCGTAATCAGTAGAATAATCATTATTCCATTTTGAGTCATACACAATTTTTACTGGTGTGTCATCAACAGGCTCAATATGCTTTTCGTCTTTGGTATTATTTGGTTCAATGGATGTTTGATCAATGACAGTAACGTTTGCTGTTGCTTCGTTGTTCATCGACTCATGTTGATATTCCATTGTGATATTTTCTGCAAAAGACCTTTTTATTTTTATGGCAATTTCACTGTCTACTATTACCTTATTTTCACACAGCTAACACTTTCGGTACGTAGACCTGATATGGTTTACAATATTTGTAGAAGAGTAGGCCTTTCTTTTATTGACCTTTCGTTGAATGCTAATACCCGAAAGGTGACGATTGGATGTATCAGTAGGTAATGTGTAACCTGCAAAAGTAGCAAGGAGTTGTCCTCTATAATCAATGATTATTTTTATGTTGGCATTCTCTTTGAGTGCAATCATCTCTGGAGATCTCAATCTCGCATAACCACCAACATAAGAGTTGAATTTTTTCGGTATTCCAAAGAAATTTAATTCCTTACTGTCATGACACTGTATGCATACATTTCCGATAGTGCTACCACCTGTACTTGTTTCAAAGTTTAAATTCTTTTCTTTTTCGGTATTCAATGCAACAATAACCTTGTTATGTAAACACACTTTACTAAAATGCTCCATCTTCACTTTTTTTTAAAGATATGACTTATGTGTTTATCGTTCCACTGCGTAAAAAATACTGATTTAATACATGCAACAGATTATGTAGTGTCAATAACCGATCATAGAATACCGGTGGGGAACTCACTTCGTGTCTCTGACCAATCACAGAGCACATTTGTTAGAACTGTAAGCCTATTTTGACATTTTAAGTTATGTACAAAAAGAAAAAAATAAATAAAGTTGAAAAATTTTGAAGTTTTAAAAAGTTTGAATTAAACACTTTTAGGATATCGATTGTCTTTACTGAAAAACTACTGCATTACAGAGTCTCTCAAATCCCGTAAAGCTATTTTAAAATGTATAAGAATTATTTATTTAACAGAAATCCTAAATTTTGTTTTTAATGGGTATCAAGTAAAGAAAAACCACACAGAATCAGGCAACGGAGTATCTCAAACCCCGTAAAGTTATTTTAAAAGATACAAGAACTACTTATTTACAACAAAATTTTCGTTTTTTAATGAGCACTAAGTAAAGAACAACCACACGGAATCAGGCAACAGAGTCTCTCAAAACCCTAAAAGATCTTTTAAAAGATACATTAACTACTTATTTAACACAAAAATTTCGTTTTTAACGGGTATCAAGTAAAGAAAAACCACACGGAATCAGGCAACAGAGTCTCTGAAACCCCGTAAAGCTCTTTTAAAAGATACAAGAACTACTTATTTACAACAAAAATGTTGTTTTTAATGAGCACTAAGTAAATAAAAACCACCTGGAATCAGGAAACAGAGTCTCTAAAACCCCGTAAAGCTATTTTAAAATATACAAGATCTAACTTTTTAAAAATATATTGTATTTTTTAATGTACACCAAGTAATGAAAAACCACACTGAATCAGGCAACAGAGTCTCTCAAACCACTTAAGGATCTTTTAAAATATAAAGAAAATAATTTTTTAAAACAAAAACTTCGTTTTTATTGAGCACTAAGTAAATAAAAACCACACGGAATCAGGCAACATAGTCTCTTAAACCCCTTAACGATATTTTAACATATACAAAAACTACTTATTTAAAACAAAACTTAGTTTTTAATGATCACTAATTAAAGAAAAACCACACGGAATCAGGCACCAGAGTCTCTCAAAGCCCTTAAAGCTCTTTTAAAAGATACAAAAACTACTTATTTAACACAAAATACAGGCAAGCAAATAACATGGGAATTCCTATACACGCAAGCAAATAACTGAGTTATTTTTACGTCACAATTTTCAACTTAAAACCATTCTAATTATTGCATCCCATTCCTCTTACTTTAATTACTCGTTACGCTTTCTTAACCACCGGAAGTTTAACCTACGTAAATTAAGTTATAGACAATACTGGTTTAGAAAAACTGGAATAAAATAATTGATACCTTTTATTCAAATCCTAATCACTAATCCAGTTATACTCGTTCCTCTTGGCAAAGGTGTAATGACCTGTAGAAATGTTTACCTACCAGAAAAACCTGTTTGGTACGGGGGCGTCAGCAAATAACATGGAGATTGCTATACGTCTGGGCAAAATGGTACCTCTTACCCTACTAGTATTCAACTGTTCCTGGAAAGTGTCTCTCACATTCTTATCCTGGAGTCTACCCACATCATAACTTCCCGGGAGGTAGTTACCCTTCCTATATTTCAGCTTCAAATTAACCCTTGACACTACTAATGGTGATCTTTACCTTTAACATCAATAACGGCACTCTTATATACCCTAGCATATTGTATTGATCCTGCCAGTCTTCGGCTTACTATAACATAATCAATAAGGTTTGCTGTCTTACCATCACGTGAATACCATTTTAAATAATGAGCAATTTTGTGACCAAACACTATATTGGTTATAACTAGATTTTTATACCTACAACATTGTAAAAGTCTGTATGCATTACTATTTTCTTTTCCTACACAAAAATTACCTAAGCTAAGATACCATCTATCCCTATTTCTAACGACATGGGCGTTAAAATCACTCAATAAAAACACCCTATTTCTACCTGGGAACATGGTTATTTGTTCGTTTAGTTGTAAGTGAAATTAACTTGCGTTCTTGGTTTCTCGGTAAATTGGTTCAACAAGGGCGTAGACTAATATAAGTCATACACTGAACGTTTTAATCCTAAACTAAGCAATTAGTATTCTATCATTAATACCGTCCCAGCCTAAACAAGACTAAGCAGCTTCCTTATTCATCATGAGCCCAACTCCCTGTCTATGTACCCCATCCTTCCTGCCTGAGTAAACAAATTCTATATCACCTAATTTCATGCATCCTACCCCTGGGATATGAGTTTCTGAAACTCATAATAAGTCCAGTTCGAATCATCTGAATTTGTCAATCAAAATGTCGATACGATAGTCATTTTATAACGTCGTTAACATTCCAAGTTCCAATTTTCATGTTCTTTAAATCATTAAAATTATTTTCGCCTCAGGAAAGGCAATGATCCCGGATACCAGTGCAGGACGGGGATCACATATCTTCTCAAGTCTACACCAAAGTGCTTAAGCCGGCTTGGAACCGAACAGCAAGAAGTCCCTGGGACCTCCATGAAAAGGGGCTTTGTACAATCCTGGGCCCATCTTGGTCACAAGATGGTATTCAGCACTTGGCGATGCTCTTCTATCAACAAGAGTTTACGAAATCAAAAATTTCCTACGCTCTTTTTAAACTGAACTGCAGCAGATAGAGATACCTTCTCTTTGGCAAAAATCACTTTCTCTTGACTCCCACATTCCAAGTCCTTTACGTCAACGAAGTAGTTGGTGTCATGTGAGCTTCTGATGTCGGAATAACTTTCTCTGATGTAACTAGGCAACAAAAAGTGGAATGCTGTTGTCTTGCACACTTAAGAAAAACGACATAAACGAAACCAGAATAAAGATGAATCTGGGTCTGGTCTTTTGCCTGAAATTGCTTGTTTAGGTCTTCGATATACTTCAAAATATACGCCAGGAAGACGAATTAAGCCTTGAAAACCGCTGACAACAGGTTTTTAGGTATGGCACTGGCCTTCCCCGGCTTGTTGGCTTCTTTAAGACTTTCTGCACGGAAGAATAAAGTCAAGCAATCCTACTGCTCCAAATATCGAGCTACAACAGCTTGTCTAGACAACCATCGAGTTGCTATATGTCTCAAAATTCGATTTTCTTTCAATTCCATTTACTTTTGCAATTCTAAAATCTCACTGGCCTGTTTTGGGCTGCGACAAATATAGCCGTATACATCCTGACAAAAATCTTCAATTTCTTTTAGCCATTGTTTGCCGGCAGTGCTAGCACATATGTGAATGGAATGGCATGAACAACCAAGTACAAATAAACTTGGGAAGTCTTCTGACAGCTTTGCCTAAACACCACCTTGCTCCCCTACCATAATCGATGCATCGTCTGCGGCAAATCCTTTTAGGTTTGTCTTTGGAGTTCCAATTAGTTAAAAAAGTAGTTTAGTTATGGCCCGATAAATATCTTTGGCTGTACATCGCTGAACTTCTATAAGTCTCAAGAATGAGTTTCTTACAGGAAAACTGTCTTCTCGATCAACACCATTCAGATCAAGATGGCGAACAACCATACACAAGGCTCTTTTTCTCACTCAAGTCGTGCTTTCATCAACTATTATCGAGAGTTTCTGCTTCTTGATGATTTTGCACTGATCTTCGAAACCAACTTCGCCAATAACGTCGTTCACGAGATGTGAATAACGTTAAAATTTGGATTGAACAAAAATTTTTCAAATGTACCGCATTGTACCAGGACCTCTAAATTGTACCAAAAACGGTGCAATTGTACCGCGTTTGCAACGCTGCTGTTGATACCAATAGATATATAAAAAGAATTGAATTTTTATGCTGATTTCAAATATATAAATTTCATTAAGTTTAATCTTACCTATCAAAGGTTGTGAGCCTGAGAAAATTTGCCTTATTTATGAAAAAAGTAGGAATCTTATTTATGAAAAAAGTAGAATCTTAATGAAAATCACACCATCAGGTTCAGCGTGTCAGAAACCCTTCTATAGGTTTTAAGCTCCTATCTGCATAAATGTGGAATTTTGCCTTTTTTGCCAGAAGAAAGATCAGGGATGCGTCTTTATCTGTTGTTGTTTATCCCAGGTGTGATCGTATCGACCCAATGGTCCTATAATATCGAGAAAGGGTTCATTGGAACGCAAATTAAAAGTTTTAGTGCTCTTTATAAATGACCGAAAAGATTAGAGGGCAATTGGGCCCCCTCCTACGCCCGTTTCTTCCCCAAAATAATTTGATCAAAATTTGAAATAGCCATTTTGCCCGTTTGAACATAATACCCTCATTCATTCTTGGGATACTGGTGAGATGCCTTATTGGGAATTAGAATTAACACAGTGCATTTTGATTTAATCTTAAGGCAAAATTTAGTTTTTAAACATAGTGGGCAATTTGCGTAACTGTGGGGGGTTGACCTACGCATTAGCTCAAGAGATACAGTAACAATACCGCTCAGCTATACTGAACAAAATAGCTATCTTAAATTTTGATTGGAAGTGTTTGGAAAATTATGAGTGAAAGAGGAGGGCTGATTACCCTCCAATCACTTTTGACTCTTAAAAGGGTACTAGAACTTTGAATTTCTAATCAAATTAGCTCCTTTAAAATATCAATGATATTACTTGCTATGATAGGGCAGCGCTGCTCTATCATAGCAAGTTAGTGCTTATATACCCTTTTAATGCTTACATGTGCATAGTTTTTTTTGTTTAATTGAAATTCCCCTTAAATGTTTCAACTTAATGCCCTTAAGTGTCAGTAGTCACAGTAAACCGTAGAATCAGTATCAAAAGTATACACTTAGTGTCTTCTGGCAGGTTCAAAGTCTGTCACTAGTTACCCTGAAATGTCTAACTTGATTATATAAGCCGTTGTGATATTGCTTTGTCACCCTATTGACAATCTACATGATCATAGTTCGTTTTGATTTATTTCAGCATCCGCCTAAGTATTCCTTGAGTTTTCAAGTGCCTGAACAAGATGCAGAACAAGATGTGTTCTCCCATAAACTTCCATGACAAAGATTCCTCGCACGTATAATTCTACCCATAAGCCCCTCACAAGTACCACCAAAAAACTACCCCTCCCCCTCGGAATATTTCCCGACCTGTGAAATTGAGATGTCAAAAGAAATTTCACGCAAAAAAACACATTGAAATATTTCACCTGTATTCCAAACCTTAGGAAGAAAACATGGTTCAGGCCATTTCAATTTTTTTCATTGTCAAACAGTTCGTGGTAACGAACTGTAAGTAAGGAGCGACCCGGCTCAATGGTAACCGAAACTCTAGAAAACGGGTTATTGATACCAATAGATATATCAAAATAATCAAATTTCAATGTTGATTTTAAATATATAACTTTCATCAAGTTGAGTACTACCCATCAAAAGTTACGAGCTTGAGAAAATTTGGCTGATTTTCAAAAAAAGGGAGAAAGAGCCCCTACAGTTTATAGAACCTTAATGAAAATCACACCATCATATTCAGCTTATCAGAGAACCCTACTGTAGAGGTTTCAAGCTCCTATCTACAAAAATGTGGAATTTTACATTTTTTGCCAGAAGAAAAATCACGGATGCGTGTTTATTTGTTTGTTTGTTTGTTTGTTTGTTTGTTGTTTTTTTTTCACCAGGGGTGATCATATCGACCCAGTGGTCCTAGAATGTCGTGGGAGGGCTCATTAGAACGGGAATTAAAAGTTCTAGTGCCCTTTTTAATTGACCAAAAAAAATGGAGAGCAGCTAGGCCCCCTCCCACGCTTTTTTTTTCCCAAAGTCACCCGATCAAAATTTTGCGATAGCCATTTTGTTCAGCATGGTCGAAAATATGATGAATATTTCTTTTAGGATGACTTAATCCCCCGAAGTTCCCAGAGGGAGGGCTAAAAGTTATGAACTTTACCCAATGTTAACATATAGTATTGGTTTTTGGGAAGTATACAGAAGTTTTCAGAAGATTTTTTTTGTGGTTGTGGGTGGGATGGGTGGGTCGGTGGTTATGTTGGAGGATCTGTTCATGAAGGAAGCTTTCATGGGGGAAGGGAAATTGCCATGAAGGGGGCGCCGGACTTGCCAGCATTATTTATTGGTTATTGGGAAGTATACAACCATTTTCAGGAAGGATTTTTTCTGGAGGGGGGGGCTAGAGGAGGGGGTTACTCTGGAGAATATGTCCGTGGAGGATGTTTCTTTGGGGTAAGGGACATTTCTATGAAGGGGGCGCCGGATTTCCAAGCATTATTTAAAAAACGATCAGAAATTAAATAAAAAAAAACAAATTTTTTCAACTGAAATGTAAGAAGGAATATTAGAACTTAAAACGAACAGAAATTATAACGTATGTGAGGGGGTTCTCCCCCAAGTCAATACCTCGCTCTTTACGCTACAGATTTTTTTTAGTGCTTTCAAAAGAGCTCTCTCTTCTAATTAAACGGCCTTTGTGATTCAGGGGTTTCTGGATCAAATTTTTTTTTAACTTTTAACGTAAAGAGCGTGGTATTGACTAAGGGGATAACCCCTTCATATAAGTAATAACATATACGTAATAAAAAAAACAATAAAAAACAAGCGATACGGCTCAATAGTAATCGAAACTTTTAAAAACGAAATTTTGATGTCAATAAATGTATCAAAAGAATGTGTTTATAATGCTGATCCTAAATATATAAATTTTATTAAGTTTAGTATTCCTCATCAAAGGCTACGAGCCTGAGAAAATTAACTAGATTTTTTAAAGAGGGGGGAAACATCCCCTACAAGGGAAAGAATTTTAATGAAAATCACACCGTCAGATTCAGCGTATCAGAAAACCCTCTTACATAGGTTTCAAGCTCATATCTGCAAAAATCTGCAACTTTGTATTTTTTGCCAGAAGAAAAATATACGAATATAGAAGTTAGTTACGTAAGTTAATTTGTAAAGACATCCATTTAGCAAAAGAAAAGTAAAATTTTTATACAAATAAAAGCTGCATTAACTAAAAAACGATCAGAAATTAAATAAAAAAAACAAGTTTTTTAAACTGAAAGTAAGGAGCGACATTAAAACTTAAAACGAACAGAAATTATTCCGTATATGAAAGGGGCTGTCCCCTCCTCAACGCCTCGCTCTTTACGCTAAAGTTTGACTCTGTCTCACAACTTTATTTTTTAAAACAATAAAAAACTTTAGCGTAAAGAGCGAGGCGTTGAGGAGGGGACAGCCCCTTTCATATACGGAATAATTTCTGTTCGTTTTAAGTTTTAATGTCGCTCCTTACTTTCAGTTTAAAAAACTTGTTTTTTTTATTTAATATAAACCAGTAACTAACCTTAGCAGAAACTTTAGCTGAATTTATCATATTGAATGAACTTGAATTTTTAATACATAAAAATTCCGCATTCATATAAGATTTTGCTTTCCAACAGGAAGGAGTATTACGATACTCGACTTGAGTAATTTCTAAAACGGATTAGATTATTTTTTTGGCGTGAAAAGGTAAGTAAATGTTTATATGAAATTACGTTTGGTGAGGTTTAATTGCGTATCATCCATCATGAAGATGAGGGTGAGTCATTGTGCAGGGGAAGAGGGCATGCCTAAAAGAGCATATTTTAATGCCCAAACTGCTCTTTATGAGCCTTAAGGTAAACAAAGAAAGAAGTTGGGGGGATAGGAATTAATTAGACTAGCCCTTTCAATTTCCAATCGAATGAGCCCTTTTTGAAGTTTCTACAACAGCGCTTTCTATAAAAACCTTATATGCCCCCAGGGCATAACTTACAGCCCTTGCCCTAAGGGCTGTGAGGGGGTTTTCATCCTCAAAGAGTTGATTTCCAGAACTTTCAACTACGTTCAACATAATGGCTATCTCAAAATTTTGATTGAATGTGTTTGGGCAAAGGGTGGGCGTGAGAAAGGGGTTAGTTGCCCTCCATTCAATTTCGACTATTAGAAAAGGCACTAGCCCTTTCAATATCCAATTGAATAAGCCCTTTTTGAAGTTTCTACGACAGCGCTTTCTATAAAAACCTTATATGCCCCCAGGGCATAACTTACAACCCTTGCCCTGAGGGCCCTGGGGGGAGTGTCATCCTCAAAGACCTAATTTCGTGACCTTTCAACTACGTCGAACAAAATGGCTATCACAATATTTTGATTGGATGTGTTTCGGGAAATGGCATAATTAAAAAGAGCAAAAGCACTTCCAATTTCTAATCGAGTGAGCCCTTTTTGAAGTTTTTATGACAACAATTTCTATAAAAACCTTATATGCCCCCAGGTCATAACTTATAGCCCTTGCCCTGAGGGCTGTGGGGGAGTGTCATTCTCAAAGACATAATTTCCGGACCTTTCAACTACGTCGAACAAAATGGCTATCACAATATTTTGATTGGATGTGTTTTGGGAAATGGCAAAATTAAAAAGAGCAAAAGCACTTCCAATTTCCAATCGAATGGGCCCTTTTTGAAGTTTTTATGACAACAATTTCTGTAAAAACCTTATATGCCCCCAGGTCATAACTTATAGCCCTTGCCCAGAGGGCTGTGGAGGTTTGTCATTCTCAAATACATAATTTCCGGACCTTTCAACTACGTTGAACAAAATGGCTATCTCAAAGTTTAGATTGGATGTGTTTGGGGAAGAGGTGGGCATGAGAGGGGGGTTAGTTGCCCCTCAATCACTTCCGACTATTAAAAAGGGCACTAGCTCCTTTCAATTTCCAGTCGAATGAGCCCTTTTTGAAGATTATACGACAACGCTTTCTATAAGAACCTTATATGCAAGGGTTGCAAGCAAGGGTTGGCATAACTTACAGCCCTTGCCCTGAGGGCTGTGGGGGAGTGTAATTCTCAAAGACATAATTTCCAAACCTTTCAACTACGTTGAACAAAATGGCTATCTCAATGTTTAGATTGGATGTGTTTGGGGAAATGGTGGGCATGAGAGGGGGGTTAGTTGCCCTCCAATCACTTTCGACTATTGAAAAGGACACTAGCCATTTCAATTTCCAATCAAATGAAGACTTTCTATACAAAAACTTATATGCCCCAAGGGCATAACTTACAACCCTTGCTCCGAGAGCTGTGGGTGGGGGTTTGTTATCCTCAAAGACCTAATTTCCAGAAATTTAAATAACGGTGAACAAAATGGTTATCTCAAAATTTTGATTGGATGTGTTTGGGGAAATGGTGGGCGTGAGAGGGGGGTAAGTTGCCCCACAATCACTTTCAACTATTAAAAAAGGCACTAGCCCTTTCAATTTCCATCCAAATGAGCCTTTTTTGAAGTTTCTACGACAACGTGTTCTATAAAAACCTTTTCACATGCCCCCTGGGCATAACTTACAACCCTTGCCCTGAGGGCTGTGGGGGGAGTGTCATCCTCAAAGACCTAATTTCTGGACCTTTCAACTACGTCGAACAAAATGGCTATCACAATATTTTGATTGGATGTGTTTTGGGAAATGGCAAAATTAAAAAGAGCACAAGCACTTCCAATTTCTAATTGAATGGGCCCTTTTTGAAGTTTTTATGACAACAATTTCTATAAAACCTTTTATGCCCCCAGGTCATAACTTATAGCCCTTGCCCTGAGGGCTGTGGAGGGAGTGTCATTCTCAAATACATAATTTCCGGACCTTTCAACTACGTTGAACAAAATGGCTATCTCAAAGTTTAGATTGGATGTGTTTGGGGAAGAGGTGGGCATGAGAGGGGGGTTAGTTGCCCTTCAATCACTTCCGACTATTAAAAAGGGCACTAGCCCTTTCAATTTCCAGTCGAATGAGCCCTTTTTGAAGATTATAGGACAACGCTTTCTATAAGAACCTTATATGCAAGGGTTGCAAGCAAGGGTTGGCATAACTTACAGCCCTTGCACTGAGGGCTGTGGGGGAGTGCCATTCTCAAATACATAATTTACGGACCTTTCAACTACATCGAACAAAATGTCTATCTCAATGTTTAGTTTGAAAGTTTCTGGGGAATTGCTGGGCGTGAGAGGGGGGCTAGTTGCCCACCAATCACTTTCGACTATTAAAAGGGGCATTAGCCATTTCAATTTCCAATCCTATGAAGACTTTCTATAAAAAAAACTTATATGCCCCGAGGGCATAACTTATAACCCTTGCTCCGAGGGCTGTGGGTAGGGGTGGGGGTTTGTTATCCTCAAAGACCTAATTTCCAGAAATTTAAACAACGTTGAACAAAATGGTTATCTCAAAATTTTGATTGGATGTGTTTGGGGAAATGGTGGGCGTGAGAGGGGGGTAAGTTGCCCCACAATCACTTTCAACTATTAAAAAAGGCACTAGCCCTTTCAATTTCCAATCAAATGAGCCTTTTTTGAAGTTTCTACGACAACGTGTTCTATAAAAACCTTTTATGCCCCCTGGGCATAACTTACAACCCTTGCCCTGAGGGCTGTGGGGGGAGTGTCATCCTCAAAAGAATAATTTCCTTACCTTTAAACTATGTCGAACAAATGGTTATCTCAAAATGTTGATTGATTGTGTTTGGGGAAATGGTGGGTGTGAGAGGGGTGTTAATTTTCCTCCAATCACTTTCGACTATTGAAAAGGGCACAAGCCCTTCAAATTTCCAATCAAATGGGCTCTTTCCGAAGCTTCTACGACAACTCTTTCGATGCGAAGCGCCCTGGTCTAGACAAAAAATAATACCTTGTGCCAACATCATTCTTTACTTAGGCAGCGCTATTGCGCTGCCTATGATTCTTTATAATGTATTAGGGTATCTTTTGCCCAAGGACTTGACTTCGACCTTAGATAAAAGGTTCAAGCCGATCGGAATAAACGTTTTTTGGCTCATGTTTTGAACCTACTTTGGAAGATGCCCGTGCCCTCAAGCTGAGATTTCGTTTGTACATTAAGGGCTAGAGACTTCTGACTGTAAGTTTCAAGCCACGAAAAAAAAATAACAAATACAAATTTTTGGCTCTTTTCCAGGCGAAACAGTATTCTGTTTTGATTTGTTAGGGTATTAGGATCTTCTTGTTCCAAAGACTTTCAATTATAAGTTTCAAGCCAATCGAATAATAGTTTGTTTGGGACCTCTTTTTGGGACCCTTGCTCTCAGTCTAATTTCTTTGTGCCTTAAGGTTTCCGTGGCCCAGAAGCTCACGAATATAAGTTATAAACCGCTCTGAAAAAAAACTTTGCCTCTTCCATGCCAATTTTTTTTTTTTTTTTTAGCTGTGGAGTCACCTGGGTCAATAGGATTCAAGTTCCAAACTGACGGGAGAAAAGTTTTTGGCAGATTTTTGGAGACCATGCTCCTAATCAGTTTTATTCTACTTTAAGATTCCTTCGGTCCAAGAACTTGCAGATACATATTAAAAGCGATTCAGAAAAAAATATTTTGTCTCTTCTGGGCCCCATTATCTGGCAAATTATTTTTTCCTAGTGGGATCTGGCCCCTTTGCCCAAAGACTTATGAAGACTTATTCTTTTTTCTAAATAAAAATGAAAGTTCCCCTCAACAATCCCTGAAAATCTCCGCTCGATCTCCCAAGCTGTTCCTGAGATAATGCAGACACACTATTTTGATAATCTGGGTACACATTATTCATTTCGGCGTACATCAATACTTAGCCAGGAACAGATTCTAGTTCAACAGGGGTTCGTAATACCAGAATTTGAAACAGATTAGAAACAAAATATTTCAAACCCTCCCCTGTGCTCTTCTACCAGTTAGAATTTGAAGTCTTCTTGCCCTTCCTCCCCACAACATTCCCTGAAATTTTCCACTTAATCATCAATCCTGTTCCCAGAATATTGCGGATACACTGTTTTGCTCACTTGGCAGCAGAAAGCGTATTTAGATTTATCTTGCTCTTTAATCGTGAATAGATTATAGGTCTCATGGGGGCTTAAAGTGTAAGAATGTTTCAACGAGTTGGAGAACAACATTGTTACTTTCCCCTTCTACCCTTCGTCTTAAGTCAAAATTTGAGGCCTGCTTAGTCCTCCTAACTCTATATGAAAGTTTCAACTTGATATCTCAGGTAATTCCCGCAATATTGCAGATGAACCCTTTTGATAATTTTGATAATCTAATACCACTGAGTATCTTTTGATTTACCTCGCTACTTGGACGCAAATGGATTCAAATTCCCATAGAAGATTGTAGTTCTCAAATGTTTGTATGGACCAGAGCCATAATATAAAAATTGAAATTCCCTTGTCCTCCCTCCTATCCTGCGCGAAAGTTTCAACTGCATCCCCAAGCCATTCCTGAGATGATGTAAAAAATGCTATTTTTATAGCCTGATTATGCATAATATCGTTAGATTTACCTCTGTCCCCTCCCCCAAGTCAACGTGAGGTCCACTTGATTCCCCAATACCCAACGGAAGATTCAAATTTATCTCCCAAACCACTCTTGAGATTTTGTGGATACCCTATATTGTTAACATTGGTAAACAGTGTCTTTCGGAAAAATCTAAAAAGACCGTGAATAGATTCCAGCCCCACAGATGCTTAAAGTGCTAAAACTTTTAGATAGATCTGACACAAAATATTTTTAGCCTTTCCCTTCTCCCTTCCCCTAGTTTTTTTTTGTGTATTAGGGTTCCATGGACCCAGAAACTTACAGATGAGCGTTTCAAGCCGTTCAAAGGCAAACTTTTTTTTTAACCCAGTTTTGGGCACTATTTTCGAAAAAAAAAACAGATTTTTTCTCACTCGAACTTACAGATGTAGGTTTCAAGCCTAAGATCTCCCAATATAAGTTTGAAGCAAAAAAAAAAAAATTTATACCAATTTCCGAGGGCCGTCACTCCCAACCTTAGGTTTACATCCACTAGGGTCCCCCTGACCCACAAGCTCAAAGTGTAAGTTTTAAGTCCATTTTCAGCCTAATTTCAGGGGCTCCGCTCTCTTTTATAATTTGCATAGTATGATCCCCTTGGCCAAGAGTTTCATGGTTGTGAGTTTGAAACCGTGCTGGCAAAAAAATATTTTCGCCATCATTGGGGTCCCATTTTATAAGTAAACCAGCTCGAAAATGAAATTTGTTTGTGCATTTGGGTGTCCTTAGTTCAAGGACTTAGTTTCAGGTTTCTTGCCAATAAAAAAGAGTTTTCGGCCCAATTCTGGTGATCCCGTACCCGTAACCCAGATTACTTTCATGAATTAGGGTCACCCTGGCCCAGGAGCTTACGGACTTAAATTTCAAGCAGTTCAAAAAAGCTTTTTGGTACTTTTTCAGGCCTCATGGTGAGGGCATAATTCTGAAAACTGGTTTTGTGTGTATTAGGATCCTCTTGGTCCAAGGGCCCGTACAATAAAATAGGCTTTCTGGGCTGCTTCAGCTGACAGTTTTAAGTTTTGAGCCGATCGTCTAAAATTTCTTTGTGTTTTTTTTTTTAGCCCCGTTTGGTCGTGCCCCAAAACTATTTTTTTTATACTCATGATCCTATTACTTTATGCAATTATTGGGTGTAAGTTTCAAGTCAATCATAAGAAAAGTAGGCCCTTTTCGGGGAGAGGGGGGTTTATAACCACAAACTAAATTGTTTTTCGTAGATTTGCCTCCCCTCGGCCTACGGACTCGCGGCTGAAAGTTTTAAAATAATCAGAGAGTAAAAGTTTTGGCCGATTCTTAGGCCCCCTAAACAACCACCCCTCCCGATAGAATGTTTGGTTCTGTTAGCCAAGGGAACTATCCCTGAAAATTTCAAGCCAATCGGACATTCAAGATAATTTTTTTCCAGATCATTTTTTTTTTTGGTGGTGGTTTTATTGGTTTTTAGTTTTATCTTGTTTTTTTTTTTTTTATATTGTTCTTCTTTTGTGTATTTCGTGATGAATACGCCTTGTTTGTATACAGGTGAAATATCCGCGTTGTTTTGTTTCTGTCGTTTTCTTTTTCCTCCTCTGGCTACAGTCTCGTTTGTTTTTTTTTTAGAGATTTTTCTCTTTGTCGGTTTTTTGTCATGGCTGGCCAGTTCGGCTTAAGATCTTTCATTCGTCAATTGTACGGGCAACAATTAGCCGCTTCTGTCAATTATTATTTGTCTTTAGTTAAAAAACATTCAAATCTATTAAATCAACAAATTTTCTTAAAAAATTGCAGGAAGGAATCAGTGATTCCGAAATCTTTTAAAATATGTACCCATTTTGGAACTGAAAATGAAACAAAATTAAAAAATAAAAAATAAATTAAGCCTATTAGCTTTAAATCACGTAATTTATGAACAAAAACAGAGACGTTTTCAACTGTCTAAGGACTTAAATTCTGTTGAAAGTTTTTTAAGAAATAACCTTCCATCTGATATTTTTATACGAATTAAGGAAATAGCCTTTAGATCTTTTCGCCATGATTTTCATTTGTCCAAGGTTCGTTTGGTTGACAAGTTTAATAAACTTTTGTTTGAGAATTTCCAAGATTCAGATGTTTTTTATCCTCGTCATTGTCTGGGTCCAGCAATTAAGAATTTGTCTTCTAAGCCTCTTAATATTCAACAGGAAGCCGTTTTGTCGAAGGGTTCTAAGTTTTGTTTTCCAACACCAGTCCCCTATTCAAAAATAATTTCAAAGGTGGAGTCAGGAATTATGGCTGCTATAGATAAGGTTGATACTCCTCAAGAACTTAGGGCCGAGATCGTAAGAAATTTAAACACCTTTAATATGAAATTAATAGGTAAAGACATTTCACAAAAAAATTACAGTAAAAGCCTTTCGGATTTGGAAAAGCATAAATTCCTTACTATCACCAAAGCCGATAAACGAAACACGATCATAATTATGAACACTGAAGACTATAATAATCAAATGAAATCCATTATTTCGGACACTATTACATACAAAAAACTTGATTTTGATCCTACAGATAAATATGTAAAATCAACAAGAAAGGAATTAGAGTCAATGAAAAATAATTTTCACATTACCCCACAGTTTTATAACAAATATTATCCTAGGGGTTGTTCGGCACCCACGATCTATGGTTTAAATAAGATTCATTAGATTGGATTCCCCCTCCACCCCATTGTGTCAACTTTTCTGTCACCTGTTTCAAAATTAGGAAAATGGTTATCGGTAGCTTTGCGTCAACTTTTGGGAACACAAAAATCATATTTAAAAAATTCGACCGATCTTGCTAATAAATTGCGAAATTTCACGCTGGAGGAGAGTTCAATTCTTTGCAATTTTGATGTTGTGTCCATGTATTCAAATTGTTATTTAAAAAGGTGCGAGGATATTTTTAAAAGTAACTTATAAAAACACATATTGATTTAATACAGGATGTGATGTTAGCCAGTTTGGATATTGATGTCATTATGAGACTAATTCTTCTGTTAAATGAATTTTCTTTTTATTTTGGTTTTTGAGGGGAGTTTTATTGGCAAATTTTTGGGTTACCTATGGGGGCTTCTCTTTCTCCTTTATTGGCAAATCTATTCATAGATGACATTGAAACATCCGCTATAAACAGTTTTAGAATCTCCCTTTGCTTCTGGGGTAGGTTCATAAATGATGTGGTGTGCGTTCGGAAACATGGATTGGACTCCTTAGACCTATTTTGTAAGCATTTAAATAGTTTTGATAATAATATTAAATTTACAGTTGAATTTGAAGATAATAATAAATTAACATTTCTGGATATTTTATGAATTAAAAGGGATCTCCATTTACTTTCCTTGATTTACAGAAAACCAATACACAATGGTAGGTATTTGAATTTTCACTCTTGCCACCCTATGTCATTGAAACGGGGGGGTTGTAATTTCATTAGTGGATAGAACCTTCAGAATTTGTTCCCAGGACTTTCTGGATTCGGAATTGTTATACTTGAGTGATATTTTGTTTTGTAATAGTTATCCAATTAAGTTCATTGATGAAATAATTGAAAATAGACAGGTTAAACATAATAGTAGGGTTATTGAGGTTTCTCAGTTTTTAGATTTAGTTGTATCAAAAAGCTTCATTTCATTATAATATGTTCCTGGTTTGGGTGAGAAACTTTCACGAGTTTTACGTAAATTTGGTATTGATACATGTTTCCAATCGCCAATGGGTAGTTTTTTTAGTTCTGGTAAGGATTTAACTCGGGGAAATTTAGTAAGTGGGGTGTATAAAATTCCGTGTTCTTGTGGGAAGTTCTATATTGGTAGGACTCACCAACAATTTGTTGAAAGGTTTATTGAACACCAAAACTCAATAGAAAAACCCTACAATTAAGCAAGCCTCCAGAAACTTTCGTTTCAGCTTTAGCAGAGCATATTTGGCTTCAACCAGATCATTTTGTAAAATTTGATGAAGCCTTGGCTATTTCAAATGATAAGGGTTGCACCCAATGGGCCAGGGAAGACATAGAAATTAAAAAACATATGTTTGCTAACCTTTCCATAAATAGGGACACGGGTGATTTAAATATTGACCCAATTTATGATAACCTTCTAAAGAGTGAATCAACAGTCAATAAGGGAGTAAAAATTTTAAATAATCACCAGGGGGCTATTTTACATGAGAGATCAAAATGATGAGTTTCAGCAATATCTAACAAAATGATTATTTCGCAACTGAATAATTAAAGTAATTTACAGTTTTTTATTTTTCCTCAGTTACTCTGGTGTCCTCACTGAAGTAGCTCTATATTTCATCTTTTCCCTGCGGGGATAATTTTGCGCCGATTGTACATTTTTGTTTTTTTTTTGTTTTTTTTGTTGAGGGTTTTTTTTTTTTTTTTTTTTTATCTTGTTTTTTTTTTTTTTTATCTTTTTCTTCTTTTGTTTATTTTGTTAATAATAAGCCTTGTTTTTATAAATGCGAACTATCCACGTTGTTTTGTTTCTGTTTTTTTCTTTTCTCTCCACTGGCCACAGTCTCGTTTTTTTTTTTTTTTTTTAGAGATTTTTCTCTTTGTTGGTTTTTTATAAAACATATACGTAAACAACTAGCAACTCATATCATTTAGCCTCCTAACTTTTGTTGCTACAAGGGTCCTGTCATCCCTTGAGCTATCTTTATTGTTCCTTCTGACTATTCTGAAAAAAAAAATAGCTGTCTGAAATTTTGATCCAATGCCATGAGGGGGGTGGAGGCAAAAGGAGTAAATTAGGGCGCGGGAGGGGTCTGTCACCCTTAAATCACTACTAACCCTTAAAAAGGGCGCTAAAACATTCAATTACAATTGGCACGAACCCTTTATTAAGTTTCAAGAAAATACTGCACAGGAGGCCCTTCGCTCTTGCCAGTGCGGTGACTCTGATCAGATAGAAATACTTTCACTTATTTGTTTGAATTTTAAGGCAGCTTGTGGATTTTTTAATGCACCAAAATGTTCAGAACCGCGTTATTACCCCTAATTGCTTCATTCATTTTAAAATAAAGGAAGCAGTTCCCTCTATTTTCAAAAAAATATTACTGTAAACTATAACCTTGATTTGGTATTCCATATGAATTCTCCGAAGGGACAATGTGGATGCGGCTGCCTTCCGTTAGAAGCCCACTGAGAAAAACCCGGTGTTAGCACCCCTCCCCTCCCTCATCTCTAGTATGTGAAAAGGTTCCTTGTATGGCAACATAAACTAATTCGTAACCTAGACCGCGGAACAACTTATGCTGGGAATCACATATAGTATACAGTGAAATCTTGTACAGCCCATCTTTATCGTCTTAAAAACTTTCGTTGGACCAAAATTCATCAGCGATTAATTTTTAGGCTGTGATTGACCGAAAATTCAGTCTGTTTTTACTTTGATAAGCAAAATAATAGTTTTCAGGAATTATTTTTATTTGGTAAGTAATTTTACTAGACTTGAGTTTTATACCTTTTTTATTGATGCACATTTTTTCTTTTCTTTTTTTTTGCATATTACCTTACATTTTTCAGGTTTTATTTTCAAGCTCCTTCTTCCTTTCTTAGTTGTTTTAATTCGCTTCGACTGACATGAAGACATTTTAAGAAATCTAACCAAGGGGTAAGGAAACCCTGCAATAAAATTGTCTGTGGGGGGGGGATTAAACCTTTGAAAATATTGGAGAGGGTTGAAAGAAAGGATACAAAACCAAATTTAGCCCAAATCAATCCTAGAATAAAGACTGAAAAGAGAATAGATTGTACAGGCTTGCCTCCTTGGAAAATTTATCTGGGTACCCTTGCGGAACTTTACATGGAGACAGACTAACATAAATAAACTAAGACATAATATATTTGTGTGAGGTTTCTTTTAGTTTAGGGAACTTTTCACTGTTATTTTCCATATCAAAAATTGTTTTTAATGCCTTCTTTTCTAGAAACAAAACAAGGCCACTAGAAAAGAAACGGTTACAATCATATTGCTTGTTTAAAGAAGTTCCTCTCGAATTACTTCGGTTGCTCAAGGTTTATCTCTCAGTATTTGAAGTTTTCACTCTCGACCAAGAAGTCGGGGCCGCCAAAGTTCTTTTTCTCTAAGGAAATTTCATTTTAAACTGATCTCCAAGTGTGAAAGATTCGGCTTTTGAAGTTCACGCTGGATGTGGTCAAAGTATTTTTGCATAAGAAGTCGTCGCTCTTCTATCCCTCGAGCAAAGTTCCAAGTTAGACCCTCTTCAAATTTCGAACTTATTTCATTAGCCTTATGTTTTAGCGTTCTTTTCAATCAATAAACCGTAACGTCTAACAAAAGTTAAAACAATAAGTAAAAGAAGCTATGGCCGCAAATCCTCTTCCTTCTCAGGTAAACTCCATAAGCGATTCTTAAGATTCGAGTCAATAAAAATTTCTATGGTCGAAATCTGCATCGAATTTCCTGAAGCCTTTTCGATCAAGAAGACATTATCTCTTCTAATCAGCAGTTGTACTAAACCAATTCTGCTCAAGTCATCCTCAGGGCTATACTGTGGTGTTTATCCTCCCCATAGTATAGTGCAGACGGTTTCATATCTTCTATTTTCCCTTCTTGTTTTATTTTTATTTTTGTGTTTAAAGCTTTATCCAATAGGCAATGATTAGAAGTCCTCCAAAAAAAAAAGTCCCCCCAGATCCCAAATAAAATTCCAGTGAAATTATCATAGTGAAAGATACCCATCCTGGCTGGTCAAGCACCTATCTCAAAGTTCTAATGATAGCTCCAATTCGGAGAATAGGACAATGATAAGTGTAGGGGCTAATGTAACCATAAATGATGATAATGGGTTTCAAGAGGTCCTCTCTAGATGTTCTAAAAAATGGAAAAAAATCTCCCAAATTAAAAGCATTTCCCCTCTCCCTGCCCAAGATCCTCCCTCCAAAAACTTAGGAATTTACATTAAAATTACTCCCACTACCCACTTTGAAATAAAAATGATCACTGCAATAAGAGTTGCAATTTTTAAATTGCTAAAATCAATGTTCTCTCTTAACATTAACCATGATGGATTTCTGCTAATAGCTGTAGAAGATCAGAAATCAGCAGATACAATAATTAACCTTAAATCCCTTCTGAATACCCCAATTATTGCATCTAATTGGAACCCAAAACAATCACCAACAAAAATAGTAGTTTATAATGTTCCACCAGAGATATCTACTCAGGAGTTAAAAAAAGGCCTTTTAGATAGGGCTGGAAACACAATCCCAGTTGAGGATGTTACCCAACTTGGAAAACCTAACTCTAATGGCCTAAGAACTAGTAGATCCTTCTTATTCCCACTGAAGGATAAAATTGATATCCCAGAAAAAGTATTCCTATTTGGGCAAATCAAACCACACAAGGAATACAAACCTAAGCCTATTCAATGTCAGAAGTGTTTCAAACTGGGACACACGACAAACAAATGCAATGAAATTCTCCAAGAGTGTAGTAATTGTAAATCTTTCCATCATAAATAGCTGACAACTTGCAACAACACTCAGCCTACATGCATCAATTGCAAAGGCCCACATGAATCTACAAATAAATCATTATGCCCTGCATACAAGAAAAGAGCTCTAACACTCCAAATATCAACAGAGAAGGCCATCCCATACCCCTTTGCAGCAATGGAAGCACATGCTGCCCAACAATACCACATAGAGCCTGTAATGACACCAACCACAACCCCCAAGTCAAATGCCCCCAATGGATCAAGTACCCCATATAAAACACCATCTTCTAAGCCCCCTAGCTCAAATCCCTATCAGAAGGAATCACCAAGCCAACAAGCCTCCTTGTCCGGTGAGATGAGGCCAGCCTGGCCCTCCCTCCCAAAAAGAAACACACCAGAAATACTACCATGAATCAATCCCTTAACCAACAAACAGGATGCACTACCAAAAATGAAATCCCCACATATATACTTATTTATTCTAAACTGTAATGCAGTTCAGGCCATGAACATACATCAAGTACAGAAAACAAAAATTAGTGCAGAATTGGCAAAAATCTACATCCCAGATGATATGCTCATTCAAGCAAAAAAAGGTCTTGCTTTACTTTTAACAAAGCTGAACATTGATACACAGTCATATGAAGAATAAATCAACAACACAACATTTATCAAAACTCCAATGGAATGTAAAATCACTCACAGAAAGTAAGCTAAATGAACTAATATCATTTATGAATAATAATTCTACTAATATTGCTTGCCTCCAGGAAACTCATTTAACCCAAAATCAACAAATTAAGTCTCTGGGATATACTATCCTGAGAAAGGATAGATCTTCAGAGAGAAAAGGAGGTGGTGTAGCTTTATTAGTTAATAATAATATAAAATTTTGTGGCATCAAATTTCCACATTTTGAAAATGATGTTGATGTAATTGGTATAAGTGTTTGGCTGAATAATTTAAAAACCTACATAATAAGCTTTTATAACCCTAATGGCCAAACTACAGATGCCAAGGATTTCTTTAATCATATAAATAATTCTAGTATGTTAAAAAATATCATTATTTGTGGTGATTTAAATGCCCACAGCCTTTTGTGGGGGAATAAACCAGCAAATAAAGCTGGTAAATTTATTGAGCATATGACTTCAAATAATAATGTATTAGCTGTTGCTACCCCTCCAAACCTGAATACTTATTTCAACCCCAAAAGTGGCAATTTCTCCACAATTGACCTACAAATTGTGTCTTTAAATTTTTTGAACAAAATTTACATAAATAAAACTGATATTCTATGTACAGACCACTTTGCTATAGTTTGCTCCCTAAATGAACCTGCTGAAACTTCATCTCATACATCCAAATATATCAACACTAAAGCAAATTGGTCTATTTTCCAAAATAAGCTAAATGATGAAATTACAAGTTTCACCCAAAGTTCATGCATTTCTAACACAACAGTTGACACACATGCTGAAGCGTTGACATCTTTACTAATAAATACAGCTAATCATGCTATCCCCAGGACAACACCTAAGAAAACATTCCCTAAACAAATTCCTAAAGCATGGTGGACAAATGAGTGCCTAAATAAATGGAGGATAAAAAAGGCAGCTAGGGCAGAATTCATAGTAAAACCAACACCTACTACATATTTAAAAAAATTACAAGCAGAATCTAATCTAAAAAGGACTATAATAGATGCTAAATATAAATACTGGAATAATTTTGAAAATAATCTCTCCAGAGAAACAAATGAGCCAATTATACATAAAGTCATAAGCCACATATGTGGGAAAAAGACTTCTCCCAACCCACTCCTGTATGAGCTTATACATAATAATACCCATTATGACAATGATAATGAAAAGGCTAATCTATTTGCAACTCTTTTTGTTAATAAGCTAACATCAAATAATCAAAGCAAACTGCCCACAATTCCTATGAGCCCAAGTTACCAACCACGCCCAGGATCCAAATACATAACTAATCCATTTTCAATCCAGGAATTGAATAATGCAATACATCATATTAGGTCCAAAACTAGCAGTAGCTATGATAATATACACCCTACATGGATAAAGAATCTCACACCTACATACAAACAAGAACTGCTAAATTGTTATAATAACGCTTGGGCATCTTCTAGGTTCCTTAATATATGGAAATGTTCGTCCCTCCTACCAATCCTAAAGAAAAATAAACCAAAAGATAACCTTGAGTCTTATAGGCCCATAATGATTACACCTGTGATGGGGAAAATAATGGAGAAAATGATTTATCACAGACTCCTCTGGTTTGTTGAGAAAAATAACATGATCCCACACACTCAAACTGGATTCAGGAAATACCACTCCTCAACAGATGCTTTCATTTTGCTAACAAATGCAATAAATGAATCTTTCTCAAAAAATAATATCCTAGTGGCAGCTTTCCTAGATTTTGAAGGAGCTTATGACAATGTGAACCACCAAATCCTTTTAAATAAACTTGCAAACATCGGAGTACCTCCTAAGCTAGTATCCTTTATTAAATCCTTCATAGAAGTGCGAAGTTTCATTGTTTGTGTTGGTTCAGCCTCTTCACCCCAAAAGACACTATCCAAAGGCCTATCTCAGGGAGCAGTCCTCAGTTGCCTCCTTTTTGCCCTATATCTGTGGGACATGAACCTACCCCACACGAATCTACAATATGCTGATGATCTGGTGCTATGGTCATCTGGCAACACCTTTCAGATAGCACAGTCAAAACTGCAAAAGTCACTTTTACAGTTTGAAAAATTCTCTCAACATTCAAATTTACCCATTGCACCCACCAAGTTAAAAATAATCCAATTTCACCGGAAGCGAAACCATGTTGATGCAAAACTAATTCTAAATAAAACAACTATTCCAGAAGATAATAATATTAATTACCTAGGTCTCATGCTTGACCAAAAACTTAATTTCCACCTCCATACTTCAAACACAATAAAAAAGTGTTATAGAAAAGCAAATATACTAAAAAGACTTCTTTCCACACCCTGGGGTTGTAAGGAAAAACCCTTACTCCAGTTTTATAAATCACATATAAGACCCCATATTGACTATGGGCTCATTGTCTATGGTGCATGTGCAAAGACCCAGATGCAAAAAATTGAAACAACACAAAATGATATAATACGTCTCATATTTGGTCTTAGGAAACCCACAAGCACCAAGTTTCTGCTTATGGAGAGTGGATTAACAACAATAAGGGAGAGACGTAGCTTTCTCTTGATAAAACATCTTACAAAAATTGAATCAAATAGCTCACACACATTACATAATTGGTTAAGAAATCCAGCCATGTATAGAGGTATTGCAGATGAGTATGCCAATATTCAAAAGAAGTTCCCTGTACCAGCAAAGTCTATTGCACCTACTTTCCGCCAATCTCCTCCATGGAATTGGTCATTTCCCATAATAAATACTGAATTTTCAAAATGGAATAAAGATTTAACCCCCATTGCTTTTGTCCAGAAAAAATTTGCAGAACTTAATACAATTACTTATAAAAGTCACTTCCAAATATTTGTTGATGGGTCAAAAATGAATGAGAAGGTTGCAAGTGGTGTTTTCCTTCCTCACCTGAAAATTACAATGGGCGAGAGATTATTTAATAATTTATCTATATTGTCTGCTGAGTTAAATGCCATAATCATGGCATTAGAACACCTTAAGCAAAACCAACCTTTGATTGAAAATTCGAATAATATTATCATATATTCCGACTCTTTATCAAGCCTTGAGTTGCTGGCCTCAGGTCCTCAATATAAGTTGGACATTGACACTTATCATTGTCACAGTATTATTGATAATCTTGCTTCAAGTGGCATAAAAACTTACTTTCAGTACATTCCTAGCCACTCTGGCATAAGTAGTAATCATCAGGTTGATGAAATAGCAAAAAATGCTATAAATATTGACCAGCCAAGTGGGAGACCAATCCCAATTAGAGATTTTTACCGATGGAGGCTATTAGATATTAATTTTAATAATATTGATCCTATCCTTTCCCCCTTTCCCAATAAGTATCTTTCTAAAATTTATCATAGAATTCGTTCTGGAACAAATGGACTAAATGTTCTTGCATTCTCGTATAAGTTTTCTAATTCAAGTGGTTCAATTCCCCTGTCCCCTCTTTGCAGGCATTGTAATATGAATAATGAAACAATTGACCATTGCCTATTTGAATGTAATATGCTGACGTCTGCACAACATACCTTGCTTTGTAAACTGTTAAAATACTTCAAACACCACAAAATCCTACTATCAACCAAGAGCCTAGCCAACTATACCTACACACAGAGCATAGAAATCGACATCTATCATCTTATATTTGAACTCCTAGAGTTGAAAGATCTGCTGAAAGATATATGAATATATATCTAATAAATATGAGGCAATCAAGCCAGTAGCTCTGTAGCCCACATAGTGAAGCAAAAGGAAAAGGGCTAAATAGTTTTACTGAAAAGCCCGCCTGCTGTTAAATAGAAGAAGAAGAAGAAAAGAAAGTTTCCGACAAACTACGGTACGATAACTTGTGATATAGTCAGGTTGACCTTTATAGCTCTTGACCTGGCAAAATGAAACTGATTGTTCATTGTAGTAGGCTACTTGAGAAAAATAATAAATCAAAATAAACAAGGAAGAAAATCAATTATATGTACAAATGGACTCTCCAGTGTCAACTTAAATGATCCGCATAGGGAAAACCCTTGAGGTTTAGTTAATTTGATATCACTATTAAATGTACATTACGACACAGACACATAGAAAAGATTTTTGTCTCTATTGTTTCTGTTTCAATTTCTCTATATATCTATCTTGTAGCTATCTATTTTCTTTCAAAATTGGATTTTAAGTGGTATAACCTCAGATATTCTCCGCATTGACAATATAGTTGAAAAATTAATCAAAATTTCCTCCAAATAAGCTTCGATTTCTGTAAGTGAATTTTTCTTTTTAACTTTCTTTTGGTCTGAAGATTTCTATTTTCTCTTTCTTTTTACAATTATTTCTTCCTTAACGAGTTTCATCAAGATATTGTATTAAAGAAGTGCTCTGGTGCCTTATTCGTGCAGTGTATTTTCTAGAAAGAATAATTTTCTAAATCAAATGAATAGACTAATTTTAGGAAAATAGTTTGTGAAGTGGCAGATGGTGTTTGAGGAACGAAAATTAGAAAGGCAACTAGGAATATTAGCGAAAATGCTTTAAGCTTAGAAGAGAAGAGGAGGTGCTTTTAGACAAATATTTGAGTGACGGATTAAATTAAAGTAAGAGGAATGTTAGGAAAGAAGAGAAAGTATTAAATTTAAATTAAGGAGGTGTGAAATGGAGGCCATGGATAAAATTGCTGAAGATCTGAAAGGTGACAACATAAAAGTAAAATATTATACTCGCATGTTAAATAATTGATGGGAACAGCCAATCTGTATTGGCTGAATTAGAATTGAGTTAGAGATATGAAAGGGGTCAAAATGAGTGAAAAAGGAAGTCAAAGATATATGGGCATAACATTTTGAGAATGTGAGAAGCCGTGATAAAGTTACAGGAAATGATATAGAAAAGAAAGAAAAGGTTCGTGACACTGGAAGTGAAGGAAGATTTATATTGCGAGGGAAATTAGAGACAGTGCTGCTAAAAAGATTAAAAAATTATAAGGCCCCAAGTGCTGTGTTTTTTAAGTATGGTGGCTGTGAAGTTAGAGATGAATTACACAGGATTATGGATATTATTTTTGAAAAAGAGGAAGTACCTAACGATATTAGAAAACTTTAATAAAACCCCTCAAAAAGAAAAGTGATAAGAGTGGATCAAATTACTTAGTATTATATTTTTAGACTTGGAGATACTGTAGATAAAGTTTTAAGAGAAGAACAGTGCAGTTTTAAGATGCGGAGAGGATGCGTTGACCAAATTTTTACTCTTAGATTAGTAATTGAGAAGTGCCTGAGTCATCAGGCCCCTTTAGTCCTCAGTTTTATAAATTATGAGCAAGCGTTCGATTCTATTGATAGAAGAGCTTTAGCGAAGCTCCTATCCTCGCATCGTATACTAGATAAATATATTAAAGCGATTAGTGCTGTACGCGAGAATAACATTGCTGCGGTTAAAATAGGAAATGAGGCTAGTACCTGCTTTCGTATTGAATCAGTTGAGAAGAGTTGCGTTCTATCTCCTTTATCTGAATTATTTTGATGGAATTTGTCCTTAGGAGCCCAATACAGGCTATGGGAGAGCACAGAGTCAAATGAGACATAAAACTCTCCTAGACTTAGATTATGTTGATGATTCCAGCGTCCTATATGAAAATGTTAGAATGGATTTTGCTCCTAGATCAACATGAATAAATTTTTGGAGGTTTTGAGAATTCAGGGTGCCAGAATAGACTTTAACATGGATATTAAGAAGTCACTGAGACTGGGAATAATTGAAGGTGAAGAGTTGATAATAGGTAACGAGAGGATCGATAAAGTAGAATGCCTCACTTACCTAGGTAGTGTTATTAGTAAAGATGATGGATGCAGTGAAAATGCTAAAAGCGGAATAGTGAAGGCCAAGGGTGTTTTTTTTTTCACAGTTAAAACGATTTAGAAAAATAGTAAGATAAGTCTGCGAATCAAGATTAGAATATTGGAAGCTACCTTAATGAAAGGAAGGGGAATATGGTTCTGAAACGTTGGCGCTCCGAAAGAAGGAGGAAGATTTGTTAGGTCAAATCCCCCAAAAATTGTATACAGATTGTTTTGTATCTCAAACATTGAGCTGTAAGAAGAATATGGCTTTATCAAACTTTCTAGGGTTATTTTGGGAGAAAGATTGAGAGGGTTAGGACATGTATTGCGGATGAAGGATTGCCAAAGATCTTCCGTTTCAGCAATTATCTAGGGCCAAACGAAAAACAGATCGTCCCCGAAAGGGCTGGGACGAGTTCGCAAGGAAGAATTTAAGGGAAACTGTAACTTCTTGGGCAGATCAAAATGAAAATAGCTTGGACTGTTTAGAAAAGTTACATGATGCGACTTTTTTTTTGCTAGACTCCAAAACGCAGTCGTATCACCTCTAACATTCACACTTATTTTAGAACAATGATTTTTGAAGGTTACTGCTGCACAATTTGATTATTCATATATATATATATATATATATATATATATATATATATATATATATATATATATATATATATATATATATATATATATATATATATATATATATATATATATATATATATATATATATATATATATATATATATATATATATATATATATATCGGAATTGTAGTCACAAGACACGAGTTCTACGAAAATTCTGAACAGTGAACTCAGCGTATGGATCTATTCAGATCACATGTTTCGACCGTTGGCCAGAAACAAGTTAGATTTTCTTCCTCACGTTCATTAGATACAGCCATTTAGCACAGCCTTAGTCTTTATCAAAATTCTGAAGGTATCTTTTCACAGAATCTTAGCCCATAAAGTACGTGTTTAAGTATAGCATTTTACATTTACAAGGATAAAAGTATTTGCTATCAGAGCCCAGACCTTCCGATTGCAGGCCAAACGCTACTCTTTGATTCTCAGGCTTACTATAAGTAATTAAGTATATGCATCCTATCTTTAGATTTTGTAAGTTATTCTTATTTTACTTGATGTTTGTCATTTATTAAATTTACATTACTGTTCTTTCTTAAATTCAAATTCATTTAATTAAAAAACAAGACATAGCTCTCGTGGGCAAAGCCCAAATATGATTTAGTCATAATTAGCTAAATAAAGTTGTCTGATAAAACTTCGTAAGGATAAATAAACTAAAGGATAAAAACACTTGAGATTGAGAATAAAATTGCCTGATAAAACTTCGTCAGGATAAAATAAACTAAAGAATAAAAACACTAGAGATCATTGTAATATTTCAAAGCTTGGCACAAAGCTTTTACTGTGGCGCATGGTGTTACAGTGGACTGGGGTTAGTTTCGGAACCTTCTCAACCACTTCCCTGGGGGGACGAGATCTTATAGGGACAAAAGGTGGGGGAAGGAATGATCGGTAGATGGGATGTTGAAGGAGGGAGGAGCCAAATCTTTCTCGGCGGGAAGAAAGGGATTCAAGTTTAAAATCTTTGAGGTAAAAGGAGTAAGGTAGAGGGGAACCGCCATAAATGATTTGCAGTGATCTCTTCTGAACTCGTTCTATTTTATCAGTTACATCCTGGGTAAGGGCAAAGTGACAAACCGGACAAGCATATTCAACTAAGAGGCGGATGAAAGTGTAAAATATTAGTTTCAGCTTGTCCTTAGGAACTCGAAATTTTTTCTGTGTTTGTAGCATTTGGATTGCGCCGTTAGCTTTTTTTTACAATTGTCTTTGTATTCTCCCGCCATGAGAGGTTAGAAGAAGTCACCACACCAAGTAAAGTTAGTAAACATGTATAAATGAAATATGGCTTCAAATTTATTTTTCTTAGCTAATAAAATAAAATAATTTTTAACCATGAAAATTAACATTTGGTACTGCAATAAGGTTACCTGGGAAAGCATCTTAATTTTTTTTTTTTTTTTTTTTTTTTTTAAGTCAGACAGGCGAAAAAATCATTTGTTCGTTCTAACCGACTGCACAGTATTAAATATATTGAAATTTGTCTGATTCAGCGTGAAAAGGTTTTGGAGAGTTATAAAATTCAGGGTGAATTACGATCACGCCTTTTCTACCCGCGAACTGTAATTTTCAATGCAATCATGCGTACACCCCCCCCCCCTCCCCAGAAAAATTTAAGTAGAGATACAAAATAAATTTTTCATGTGCTTCTTTCTTCACATTCGCTTGATAATGGTCATGTTAACTTCCAATCTCAACGAAGGTACGAACAAATTCAGAATTCAAACCTTTTAGTATAAAGCATAAACACAATCACTACCATGGAATCTATTCTAATTCTTCTTCAATTTCTTCTTCTAATTCTTCATCATACTCATCGTCATTTTGGCTAGATCCAAACTGCAAAACGAATAAATAAACAAGATGATAAGAAATTTCAGGAAACACCCACGATAATAAGCTAAGTCGATCAAATAACTGAAAGTAATAACGCAGAGATATATCTCAACGGATGTTACCAGCAAGGGCGTATCCAGGATTTTTGCTCGGGGGCGGGGAAAACAACTTAAAAAACACATCAAAAATTTGTTTATATGCATTTTGTTAAGTTTCTACGACCCCCCTGTATACGGCCTTGGTTACCAGGTCTATTGTATTAACCGTTCAGAAGCGAAGTTTATTAATTCCAGAAATGCGACGAATGGAGAAGATTAAAAAACAAATAAATTCCTGGTTTGAATTTGAATGTAACGCAATAATCATCTAGTAAAAATATGCAGAATTTTTAGGTACTTTTTAAGTGTAGAACAACTTTTAGTGTTTTCTGGCTACTTTTTATGCACTGAGTCCACTTGGTTTTGAACACAAAAATCCATTTAGTCTTTGATAACCGTAAGGTATTTTTACTTTTTCCATTCTTTTTTTATAGGAGGTATTCGTACGAACATGCACAAGTTAATCAACTGCAAAGTTAATTAGCCAAGTTAACAAAGTCCTTTGACAGTGCGATCTAATGAGATTTAATTCAACTTATTTAATTCTTTTTTTAAGCACGTAAAAGATAAACACATGACGAGGGACTTTCCATATCGAAATACTAAAAAAATAAATGAAAACAGTTGATTGGGGTGCTCCTTTTACCAGGATGAACAAATACAAAAAAGAGAAATCTGTCAGGTGTATCCTGCAAAATTATTGTGCATACCGAAAATAGTCACTGAGATACACAAATTTAATGTTGCAATTCCATGTTTTCATAAAAATTGGCTATTCCATGTTAACATTACAGCTTGATATTACCTCCTTGCTTTCTGATTAGACGATCAAGCAAAATTGCTCAAAATAGAAGTTGATCGAAAGATTTGCAGCACTTTTATGAAATTTCACAGTTCTTTCTCGTTCATTGAGTATCTTTTTATTGCAGCACTTTATTAATTATTGCAGCATTTTAAGAGATTTCACGGTTCTTTCTCGTTTATTTAAAACCTTAATTTGTATTTATTTATTTCATTATTATTAACCTCAAATTTTTTTTATTTGTCCTGGCACTTTTTAACAGTCTCTTATTGACGTGCTAAACTTTTTCTAAACTTGAGTTTTAAAAAATAGAGCCCATGGTGTAAATTAATCAGTTTCTTGAAAAACAAAATGCATACTTCACTTAAAAAGGATTTAAAATTACTAGTAAGCTTTAACTAATTATAAGAGGGATTTGAAAATGCCTTCGTTTAAATACCTATTATTTCAGCTTCGACCTTCTTGAAATAAGATCTTTATAGATAATATGGAAGATGCAAAGCCGTATGCAAAACTTTAATTTGAAGTGCCCTGGTATTTTGAAGGGAAAGCACAGCTTCGAAAAAGAAAACAACAAGAAAACAAGGTGATATCGATTAAATATACTAGAGATTATAGAGGAAAATCCAAATAAATTAGGAAGTTGGGGAGGGGATGACCCATACCCGAGTAGACGATTCTAAAATCAATGATTTTTAGCAATAAAATGCGAAAGTTATTTAATCCAATCATAATTAAATCAGGTAGTTAACTGGCTGAGAGGTAATCATTAAAACCAGCGGCTGAAGCCCTAGAAACTTCTTACAATATCTGTCCTTGACTCATATGATTAGCACAAAACAAGTTTAAAGCCTTTAAAGGCCTTTAAAGCAAAAATGATCCCATTGTTCCTCCTTTTTTGGACATATTTAGCACGCAAAGTTAGAGTTTCCTAAAGATCCAGCTAAGGTAATAATTAAATTAAAAAAAAGAGAAATAAAAACTAAATTAAAAATTAAATTCTTTATAATTCATTTTTTTGTAGTAACAAAAAACAAATTTTTAACCCTGGCTACAAAGAGCCTGAAGTAAAAAAAAATAATTTTTTTCCTTTTTAAAAGAAATTTCATAAAAACATTGTAACGTTATTCCCAGAAGAGGGCTATCGCCCCCCTAACGTTGCAAAAATTATATTTTTGGGGATTTTAGACGGAGGGATGTCCAGTTTGGCCAGCCCTTCCTTGCCATTTCACTCACTTCGCTGACAGGATTAAATGGTTGTCATTCAAACAAGGGACTAAAACAGTAAGAAGTGTTAAAGTGGCAGCGACTGAAGCAACTCGTAATATAACCAAGCCTTTGAAGTATAAAAATAAATGTTTTCTTCCCGATATCTTTTATAGCTTTGCTTCGAAGCTTCGATGAAGCTGATAAAACTAAGTCTAATACGTACAGCAACCTCAGAAAATCAGAGTAATCTAAACGGGCAACGAGCAAACGTTTTCTCATGATTGATTAATTTTGAATTCGGCCCATAATTCAGATATTAATAACAACTGTAGCCCTGAAAACTAGAAATGGAGGACATTTATGAACACAACAAGCGACGATTAGTTCAAAAAATGTGCAAATATTTATACATAAGAGTACCAAAAAATTATTACTGACAATTAATTTTGGTACTTTTCAAAAGCTGACGAAGAAAAACACTAAGACGACGTTAATCGCACTTCAACCTACTTACTCAGCAATTGAAACTTTTTAATTCTCTCTATAGGGCACAAAGATGGATATACAAAGCTGTTTTGGAATTTCAAGTAATCTACAACAGTTGATAGTCATAAACCAGTAATTTCACTTGCTCAGCTTTTGCTGTAGATCTAAAAATTTCAGTTCTACCAACGGCTGAAAAAAAAGAATCCTTCTACAGTTCACAGTTATTCGTCCCTCACTACCGAAGTCTGTTATTAAGTTCTTTTTACTGTCTAACCTTAAATAAATAACGATTTTATTTTCAAACGCCATAAAAATGGTCATTTCAGATCAGCGGCAGTTCTTGTCATAATAAGGCACTAAACATATAAAACATATGAAAATCACAGCCATAGCCATCGTCATGCAAAAATATACATCGATTCGAAATATCACAGATTAAAACTAAATATAGTCAAACAGAGCCAAGCGAATAAAAAGAATAATGAACTAAAAAAGAATAAATGAACCTAAATTAGTAATCAGTTTAACTCAGGGATCATAAGGTATCTCTTTTTAATCAAAGATCACAGAGGATACTTTCCTCCAAGAACCTGGAAATGTTTAAAAAATTACTGAAATGGGGCTTAAAAATTAAAACAAAACTATCCTTTGTAAATCAACTTAACTAAACTAGACAAAAAGAAAAGACAAAAAAAAGTTAAAAAAAGAAAAAAAGAAAGAAAGGGGATGGTTTGAAATATGTGGTACTGATCACTAGGTGCAACCAACGTAAATGATTTTTTTTTTCCTGCTCTTGGTTTTTCCATCTTATATTTTATCTTTGAGTTTGGAACGGTTTTATAATTAATTATAAAACGTTTTATTGATTATAAAACGGGAAACGTTTAGGCAGAAGTAAGTCAAATTGGCTTTAAAGAAAAAAAATAGCGTTCAATTTTTAAATATCTAAAACATGAATTTATTGAGCCATTCGAGGTTTCGCCCACTCTGGGCTTGTACTTAGACGTACAGGGAAAAGCATATACTAATGGTAGGGTGGACCAGGTAATACACCCCCGTTACATTAAAATTTTTAAAATACGTTTACCACTTTGGAGCATTAATCAGTAGTTTGAGGAATATTCATATAATTCCACAAGATCAAGAGTTAATCAATCTACAAATAATATATACTTTAATCTACTACTACTAGTTTGATCAACTATCTAAAATCTACTACTGTTAAATCTACTCAGCTACTACTAAAATGTACTAGTTTTACAAAAAAAAACTACAAAGAAACCGCCGTAAAATTTAAAGTTAAGCGATTTGTGTCAGGAACAACTCATTTTTGAACGGTGAGAAACTACACTGACAACGAGTGCACTCAAGTGAATAGCAAATACTTTTGTAGTCTACTCAATAGCATGGGAAATTGTCAAAGCAATAATTTGTAAGGAACATGGGATTATCACTTACAAATAAAAGATCGAAATTTCACAATGTCTTCTAGATTTCTACAAAATAAACCTATAAAAGTCAATCTGGGAAGCTAAAATTGAGAATATTTTTGTGTTTGGCGTTATTTTAATTTTGAGTGAACTTTTTGTAATAAGTGCATGTAAGAAATAAGTGTATTGAAAGTAGACCAAAACAAATCCAGCTGCAATCCAGCTCATAGGTGGGAGAAGGTAGGATTGTCTTTTTATGGAATACTGTCATTTGTAGATTTAAAAGAAGGAGTTGTCAGATCTTCACTAAAACAACCAAAAATAAGTAAGAAAAATTTAATTAGGGTAAAATAATCAGAACAAGGAATGTAAGAAAAAAAAAATCTGATAAGCATATTTACCAAACATGATTAATAGAGCAATACATTTGCCCGCAACAACATTTGGCACAATTAAAAATTCAGATGAAGTAATGCTACTATAAAAATCTAAACTTATAAGAAAAGAATAACGGATACTTAAAATATTCTTACCTGAACCATTCCATTAGCAAAAGCATAAAAGCCCATTCCAAACAAAGCTGCTATCACAGACAGAATCACATGCCTCCGTTGATTGGGGAAGCTATCATTATCTGATGTTGTAGAGGTAGAGGCCGATTCTTTTTTCTTCTTTTCTTCATATTCTGAAAACATCAGTGATTAAGTCAGAGCAGACTAGAACACTAGTTCACATATCTTTGAATTTTATGAGGAACCTCGAATTTTAACAGAAGGATATTATACTTTTGGCTTTAAAATTATCTCCATTTCTCTGTATTTTAGAGTCATTTTCAAAAAAAAAATTACCAAAGTTTTTTTTTGGGTGGGGGGGGGAGTGGGGGGGATATTCTTCTTCATTTCCACCAATGCATAAGTATAATCTGAAAAAAAAATCTTTACTGAAACTTAGTGAAAAACATGTTGCATAATAACACTTTCAATATATTAACAACACAATTGAATCACATTTGTAATCATATATTTAATTGTAATCATATAGCCTACTTAATATATTTGTTATTTTGAATGTCAAATCCGACGGTTTCAAAGGAAGACATGGCTTTTATACACAGCATAAAGATCTGTTGAATGATTGACACTACAAAAAAAAAAAAAAAAAAAAAAAAAAAAAAAAAAAAAATCACAACAAAGATGTTAGTATCTAAATAAAAATTAATCACAAAAAATTTTTTGCTAATTTATTATTTTGCAAGACATCGCTTGTCTTCCTAATTGCAGAATTACTAATTCCGTCTTTTATTGATGTTCATTGGAGTTTAGAAAATTAGGTAAAATTATGAAAATTCAGACATTGTTGTAAACACCTAGAATTTTAGGGTGTGTTCTTAAAGAATACTTGTTGAAGGATATGCTATTTTATAAACATACTTTTATCAGATCCCGATTTCCGTGTTTCTGCCTATTTCAGCCTGCTTTTTCCAAATTTTTCCTTCGGACCTGGAACTGAGAACAACATTTTGGAAGAGGAATATCTATGCTCCTCTCACTTAGTGTAGCGGTATGCTTCAGAAGATACAATAGCAAATGATAATAAAAAGGTCAATATTATGTTTAACCGTATCTAAAATGATAGCCATCTTTTATGAGAGGTTGAAATAATAATAATAATAATAAAAAAAAAACAGGGAAAAAAGACAGGAAAGAGTCAGAATAATTTTATTATTAGTTAGGAGAATTATTATTACTAGTAAATTATTATTAATTATCCTTATTGTCTGTTTGACAAGCAATTAAATAATTAAAAAACAAGTTTTTTCAATCAAAACTAAGGAGATACATTAACGCTTAAAACGAACAAAAATTATTCAGTATAACAGGGCTAACGTCTCTTCAACCCCCTGCTCTTTATACTAAAATTTCATAGTGATTTAAAAATATTTCAATACAATGGCACTTCTGTTTGAGCAGTCGTTCTTAAGGAATTCGGACAAAAAGGAAAATCAGCTTAAAGAGCAGGGGGGCTAAGGAGGGAGCATTCGTCCTTATATATGGAATTATTCTTTTCGTTTAAGTTTCAATGTTGCTCTTTACTTTTACTTGAAAAAAAAACTTTTTTTAATTTGATTTTTGATCGTTTTCAAATTATGCCAAGGCCTAATCAAGATCTAATGTCGAACTTAGGATTTAAAAAGAAAAAAAAATTCTGCAAAAGGAAGGAAACTATCATTCTGCAGAACTTTAAATCCAGGCTTAATACAAATGAAAGGAGCCTAGCGATTAGTTTTTACTTCCCCCCTCCTCAGACCCTGAATGCTAAATAGAGTTCTAATAGGGATAAAATCATTTTAATAGACAGTGTTGCACAAACAGTGATAGAAATTCACAAAAAATACCAGATATTTCGGTCACTTACTAATTTTACTACTGATGACGGTCACTGCAAATGTGACCGAAATATCTGGTATTTTTTGTTAATTTCTATCACTGTTTGTGAAACACGGTCTATTAACAGGATTTATCCCTATTAGAACTTTTATTTATCGTCATGGAAAAGCAGTGCGGTCTCCAAAATTATTAGAAATTTTGAAGCAAAGATATGCTTTTAGAAGAGACTCCCCTCCATCAGCAACGACTCCCCCCCCCCCCGACTCTTCTCCATAATAGTTGATGCGACATTATATCTCACTGTACATAATCTTGTCAAACATAATCTAAATAAACTTGGCTAATTCAGGTTTTAAAATAAGTGTCCATATTAACGGTTTATTTCGTAAAAACGGTGACTCTTCAAGAACAAATGCGCCATCACGTAGCTTTACTGTCCCAGAAACTGGGAAGCTTAGTATATAGTTTTTCAATTATTTTTTAATCAATTGGTTGTCTCAGAATCTTCTGTCGATAGTAGCTTCAAGTCGAAACTAGAGTTCGGTGCTGTAAAAACGGAAAACACCCCTTTCCTGTGGCACAATCTTTTTGGTTACATAGAAAGAACACTAAAATATACTTAATTTCCAGCAGAATGAGCCGTCTCTCAATTTCCTAGGACTATTGTTTCGACAAGATTACACCTGAAAAAAAAAACCGAATCCGCGATCTCGCTTCTCAAAAAATTAAAGTATAGAATTCCATATTTGTGTAGATGGAAGCTTGAAACCTCTTCGATAGGGATAACTAATGTTTAAATATATTGTATACATTTGTTGTAATACATCGAAACATGGCATATAAATTGAAAAAGATGAGTAGCCTATTACCATTTACAATCGCAGAAAAACAAATCTCCCGGTAGCACTTGCCAGCCGCCCCCCCCCCCCAAGAATTTTTCTGGTGAAGCTCAATGATGCTTCACCTCGCCTTTTCCTCCTTTGTGCCAATAGGCATGTGACTACATTTTATACAACATAGAAAACGATTCTCGCAATGGTTGGGGCGTTATTATCCTCCCCCCTCCTACCACCAATAATGAAGGCATAGACCAAAGATATTTCAAGAAATCAAGAGAAATTGACTCTTTGAGGGATTAGGAATCAATTCTATTTTTAATCATTCGAAGAGGCATTAGATATCAATTACTACCCCCCCCCCCTTCCAAAACTCACCCTATGTTTACCAAAAGGCTCAGTGAGAGTTAGGATATTTTGCCATTAAAATGCACTCCTTGAGGCGTCTTCCCCCCCCCCCCTACAAAATGACCCACTGGTCATCCTTTATAATAGCTGATGCAAAATTATAGATCACTGAACATAATTTCCGTGAAAATCATTAGAATTTTACTTAGTTAAATACAGCATTAATATAAATGTCCATATTAAGCATTTATCTTGCATGGACTACGTGACTTTTCACGAACGAATGCACCATCGTGTGGGATTACTTCCTCTGCAACTGGGAAACTCAATATACAGTCATGCTTTATGCTTTTAAATCGAATGAATATCTCACATATTTCAACGGATAGCAACTTGTCCTCTTTGGGGTAAAATCCTAGTTTAGTGTCATAAAATGGCTGAAAATACTACGTTCCCACGGCACAATCTCTTTGGTCACATAAAAAGGGCATTATTACTTTTAATTAACGTTCGAATGAGCCCTCTCCCTACCTTCTACGATCATTGGTTCGACATGAATACCCCAAGAAAAAATAACGAACAAAAACAAATAAACACACATACGTGGTCTTTTTGCTGGGAAATTTTTTTTTACAAAATTCCACATTTTTGTAGATAGGATATTGAGGCCATTTTGGAGATATTTTTCCCTTTTTCAAAAATCAGGCAAATTTTCTCAGGCTCGTAGTTTTTGATGGGTAACATTAAGCTTAAACTTGATTTTATGTATTTAGAATCAGCATAAGAATCCGACTCTTTTGATGTATTAATTATTACCAAACTTCCTTTTTCTTTGGCGTTTCAGTTACTATTGACCCGAATCGCTACTGACTTATAGTTCGTTACCACAAACTGTTTGATGAGAACCTAGGAAACGGTGTTGAAATTGTTCAATTGAATGTTGTCTTTAAGGTCATATGTAGAGTGTAGGAACTAGAACTAGTGCGACAAAAAAAAAGAAGATTAAATCAAAATAAAAACAATGCCATATAGCATTTGGTGATTTCTACAAACGTTGTAATTCTTTCAGCTTAAAAGACTTTCACTGGGCTCAATTTTCGCTCTAGATTCATCATGAAATTTTCACTTCCTATTCCGAGATAGTGGAAAGTCCCTTATCTGTAATTTGACCGTCAAACAGTCTTGGTCTTCCCTCTTCCCCAAGCTATCTTAGGCCTATTTTGTGCAAGTTGGATTTTGGATTAAAAAGTTCGTACAAATGAAAAAGTTTTGATCAGTCTCAGTTATCTAATTCTTTTCAAATTTTTTTAAATATTTAATAAAGCTACCAGATGCTAGGGCAAAAGAGAGACTGCACACACTCACCCTTGCCTTCTTGTGTAAAATAGGCCTAGTTTCCCATACTTTTTAGACGTATTCATATCTGTATTGAGGTTTTCTGGCAGTGTGGGCAACCCCGATAAGCCTATTCACCCATGCTATGTGTAATTTAAGTCAGTTATTACGGTGCTTGCGACTCGCAAGGAAATAGGACACGGAAATCATTTAAAACAACGCTATTTGTTGTCTATAGTACCTACGATCTTTAGTTGCTATAGTTTTTCATACCTTTAAAACCTATTTGATTTATTACTTTAAGGGAAGGGCAAGATTTTTATCCATCCCAATTGTCTTTTTCTCATACATTATATTATGTACAGTTTCTTATTCCTTGAAATACATAAATCTCGTTCTTTTACATAGTTCGCTGTAAAAGAAACCGTAAGCTATATCAATAGGTTGAGACGAACGGTTTTCTTCTTTTTTAAATCTCTGACCTTTTTTTCAATCTCCATAGAAAAAGATTTGAATAGGCTATAATAGCTCTGTAAATAGAACTTAATAAAGCTATGATAGGCCTATAAAATTATGCTTACTTACATATTAAAAAATTATTTCCTATCATCAGAAATTCAAAGTGACGGCAGTGCAAACACGGCTTACAAATCTAACTCAACTCTGTTAATGATTATTCACTACTGAATAACATTATATTTATTTGCCAAACAGTAAATTCATAGTCCTTATGCTAACCCTGTATACTCTTGACACTAATAAAACGCTCTTAATGTATAATTTTATGCTAAAAAAAAAATTAAGGAAAAAATGGTATACTAAAAACCTTGTGAATCCTTTTGAAAGAACCTATTTAATATTCTGGAAACAAACTTGGTTAATTTTGGACACGATTTCAAATAGCCTTGGAGAGCAGAAGATGGAAAGGGTGCTTTTAAAAGCGGTGCCAAATGAGCGAAAACGACCGCGTCAAGGTAGGAAGGGGCTGAGCCAAAGAAAAAGTCTTTCTCTCCAAGTCGGCACGACAGATGGTTGAGACATTCTTCAGCAGATTTATAAATCTAAGAAAAAACAAAACGGGTCAGGAAATCTCAGTATAATGGATCTAAGATAAGTAAAAAACTGAAATAAAATAAACAAAACCCTCAAAGGAAGGGATGGGGGATTCGTCTGTAAAAAAAATCTGATGAGTTTTTTCCAAACTTTTTAAAATTTCAAACTTTTTATCTTCTAAGGGAGGTGAGGCGGCCAACAGTTCTTGGCTTTCTGCGTGCACACGTGTCAATTGTTTTTCTTTTCCTTAGTTTTATGATTGATTGCAGTTTATTCTGAAACAGGAGATAAAAGGTTCAGATCCCAGGGATGTACCAAGGCGCCCTCCCCTTCCCCCTCCATGCATAGGGCCGAGCTACTACTGCAATGCTCAGACAAAAACACAATACAAAAAGATACCGCAAGTCGGCCCAAAACGGTCACAATTCGCACTTGCTTTATTCATAATTATTAGACGTAGTCACTTACTATTTTTGTATTTCTTTGTACAGTATCTTGTTCATTTGAACTTTCTATCTATTTTGCTCAGTGGATCTTTTGAGCCTATCTTTATACAGCCTTTCTCTTCAATTCCGTTTCTCCTGAATTTTCGACCACTAAGATCTTTCAAGGATCTTTGTGCTCCTCGTAACTTTTAATACAGCTTTTTGCATCTTTTCAAATATTTGCTAGGATTTTCTAGGACTAATTCTTTTTATTTGTAATTTTTCAATGCGTGTTTTGGACATTTCTGGGATTTAAAACATTTTTATTTGAATTGTATTTATTAAAATGTGAGACTATTGTCTTGGTGCAAATATTTATTCTAAATACAAAAATAAAATAAAATTCTTCTATTGCCCATAATTGGCACGCTATATAGGTTTCAAAATGTGATAACCGATTTCTGAACATTATACAACTACATTAACCGATATTAGCTAAACAACACTAATTAGTTCTGGGACAGTGTGAGTTATATTTTTACACAGAAAACAAAATTTTAGGGTAACAATAAATTTGCGGTGGAGATCGAATTTCAGATTCAATTGAGCAGCACTGTTGAGCACAAACGACGATGATAAAAAGGAAAATAGAAAAAAACACAAGAACGACTTCACACACTGTAATAAAAAAGTCAGGATGGAAAAACGAGTTAAAAAATAAAAAAAAGAGGATGATATTCAGAAATACAACTTAAATTCCTCGCACATACTTTCATTGAGGTCATTTATTTGAGATCACATTTACACGGAATTACCACATTACGACTGGTTACTAGGATATTTTACAGTTGACTGAGGATTCGCACGATGAATTTCATATAATTGTAATTTGTGAAACGCTATTCGTTCTCGACTTATTCTTTTCCAGGTTACCAGCTAGAAGTAATGTCTCGGGCTACAATGAATTGCGGTGGCCTTGAGTTTTTGGTAAGGATGAATTTGAGTTTTAAGATGAGGGATGATTTAGTAATTTGGATTGAAGGTAAGATGGAAAGTTTATTATTGGAATCAGTAATGAATAATAAGAAGTTGTTAGTTGCTCTGGTATATAGGCCGCCTAGTGCTCGCTTGGAGTTTTCTGATGGTTTTGAGGAACTGATGAGGGGAGTGTCAGCTACAGGTTTAGATTTTATTTGTACGGGAGATTTTAATTTTAACCTTTTAGATTTTAAAGCAGATAATTTTGATTTTTTTTTAATTTTATGATTTCATATGATCTTTACCCTTTGGTGAGTTTACCCACGAACATTTCTAGTCATTCTGCTACATTAATTTATAATATTTTTGTGAGTTTAAAGTACCTGAATCATAGTTATGCTGATGTTATAATTTACCCTGGTTCGGATCATATACCGGTTGTTGGAAAGATAACTTGTGGAAAGAAAAAGCATGTACAATAAAAAGAAATAAAGTGCGACAGCTGAAAAAAGAGAATTTGGAAAAGTTTGCAGAGGAGTTGAGCTGTCTTAATTTGCAGCCAGTTCTTGAAATCGAAGGTGATGCGTCACAGGCTTTCGATATAAAGAGTTCTATAGTCCAACCGATTTTTGATAGAACATGCCCAGTTAGAACAGTGAAGCGGTAAAGACAAGAAGCACGTAAACAATGGATACATAAAGATATTTCAAATGAGATTGAGAATCTGAATCCTTTGTATGAACAATATCTGAACTCAGGAAATGATGAGGATTTTGAGTTATCCAGACTATCAAGAAGTAAAATGAACTATCTGAGAAGGAAAGCTAAGAAACTGTATTATGAGCAAAAATTACTTAAGAATCAAGGTAACATCAAAGGAACATAAGGAGTTATTAGTGAGGTTATGGGAAGTAAGAAAAATTTTGAACTTCATACTCTTGAAATTGATGGTTCAGAAATTACAGACAAACATGCAATTGCATATCAGTTTGGTAAGTATTTTTCAGAGGTTGTGGAAACTATACAGCAAATAGGTTGAGTACATAAGGATCAGTTCCAGAAGGAGGAATTTTGTGACGATAGAGGAGAGGGCTTTAATTTTCAGTTTGAACCATGTACGATGAGTTAGAAAAGGTGATCAAGTCAATTAAATCTAACTCAGCTGGCATTGACGGATTGAATCTTCGTGCATTCAGAGCAGTTATGACTTACCTTCAACCCTGTTTGCTTCATATCACAAACGTTTCACTACAAACAGGAACATTCCCGGACGCCTTAAAAGAAGCGAAAGTGATCCCACTGCATAAAGGAGGTGTGAAGTCGAACATACAGAACTGGAGACCAATTTCAATCCTACCATTATACTCTAAGATAATAGAGAAAATTGTGCACCGTCGTTTGTATAATTTTTTGACAAAAAATGACTTCTTTCCTAAACCCAATTTGGATTCAGGAATAATCACTCGACGTCCCATGCTGTGCAGCACCTGTCGGATTTGGTGAATACTCATTTTGAAAAAGGTGCACTTGCTATTACAGTATTTGTGAATTTTAAAAAGGCATTTGATACAGTAGATTTTAATATTTTATTTCATAGGTTAGAATGTTTGGGCGTCAGAGATTTACATCTGATGTGGTTTGAAAGTTTTTTAACTGGAGGATCTGTTAGAGTTATATCAAATGATGTTGTTTCTGGTCAATATTTTATCAAAAGTGGTGTTCCGCAGGGTTCTGTTCTAGGTTCACTGCTTTATATTATTTATATTGATACAATGAGATTCTACCTGCCGGATGCTTGCCTTACTTCGTTTGCAGATGATACTGCTCTTACTTTTTCTAGTCGTTGTGTTGAATATTTAGTAGAAAAGGTTAATAGTGTAATGGCTCAACTTTATATATTCACTAGTCTTAGCCTTTTATCAGCAAACATGAGTAAAACTAATTTTATGGTGTATAGTAGAGTGGAAGCACCGATAGATCTTGGTGGAAAAATTGTATTGAGTGGAGAGCCATTGAATTGAGTGGAGCAGGTAAATTGTGTGCGATATCTTGGTTTTTATGTTGAATCTAATTTATCTTGGAAACAGCACAGTGATTTACTTGCTACTAAAGTGGCTAGAGGAGTTGGAGTTATTTGTCGTCTGAAAAATTTTCTTCCAAATAAAATTTTACTTCTTTTAGTTAGTCCTTATATTTTATATGGTTGGGTTTTATGGGCTAATAATTTCTACTCTAATTATAAACGTATCCAAATTTTACAAAATAAAGTGGTTAGAATAACTGGAGAATATGTGAAAGTTTTAATGATACAGAGACGTGCTATAGAAATTGAAGAGTGATGAATATTGGACAGCTCAGGGATTATCAGGCTGCAATTTTTGTATACCAATGTCGGAATGATATATGCCCACATATTTTTTCTCAGTTTTATAAGAGTAGGCTAATAGTTGCTTACATGAGTTTAGTATTAGAAATGTGGATAACCTTGTGATTGAGCATAGGCAGAGTACTCGGGCAGGATTTATGATTCGCTATTTGGGACCGAGTGTTTGGAATGTGCTTCCGGTGACTACTAAGGCGGCTGAATATCTGCAGCAATTTAAGAAAAGATTAAAGAAGTATTTATTAGGAGGGGAGGATGAGGAACCATAGTTTGTGTAGTGTTTGTTCATTTTTATTTATTTTAATATATATATATATATATATATATATATATATATATATATATATATATATATATATATATATATATATATATATATATATATATATATATATATATATATATATATATATATATATATATATATAGTATATATATATATATATATACTTTTTTTTGACGAGGGAGATTGATTTTTGATATTTATTTTACTTGTTATTATTATATGTGTTTGTGTATGTATATGTATATATATATATATATATATATATATATATATGAGTTATTTATTGAGATATTTATTTATTATTAGTTATATATTACTTATTTATTGAGTTATCTAGATGGATTTATTGATACTGGTTGTTGTAGTCGTTCGTCCTCAGAGCTTTTTTTCTTCTTGAATGGTTACTTGTCAAATGTTTAAATTGTGTTTTTTTTTTTTTGTTTAATAAAGTTTAATTCAATCCATCAAAAAAAAAGTAAGGAAACACTTGGCTACTAAAACGAAGCAAGAGCTTACAGTGTCTGAAATGTGCCGCACAAAGGGTAATACAATGCTTGGTAGGTAGCAGTTTTATTGTTTTCCTGAGTAAACCATATTTGCCACTAGAAATGAAACAGTGCTTCTCCAAGTTCTCAGGCAAGCCTCTCCCACCCAAGACAAATTATTTCAATTTGGTAAAACAAAAAGGGGAAAAAATTAAAAGGAGAGTTGTCGCAAGTTTTGATTTAAATCCACTAATCATCTTTTTAAAATAACAGCTAGAATTGCTTTGTTTTTCCTTATATGCTAGAATATAAGGTAAGTCCTCAAATTCATATTAAAAGGGATTTAGTCGAAATGGCTTGTAAAAAAAATTAAGTTCAACATAAAAAAACATAACATTTATCAGTTAAATCCTCATTTTTATGTTACATCCTTTCAAAATTACTTTTAGCTTTGACACTATTATCTATAAATACAAATGCAAAAATAGCGACGAAGACCACACTGCCTTTCCATAACAAACAACAAAAGTACGAAGAACAATAGGGAAATATTTTTGCAAGACAGTGGAGATAATTTGAATGAATATTTCGGCCCTATGTCCAAGGACCGTCCTCAGCAAGACAAAAATATATAAATGAAAAAAGACTCACAACAACAAGCGAGCAATAGGGCCTTGGTGACGGCCCTTGGACATAGGGCCGAAATATTCATTCAAATTATCTCCACTGTCTTGCAAAAGGATTTCCCTATTGTTATTCGTACTTTTGTTGTTTAATACAAATGCAGGACTTGGTCAAATAGGTATCTGAAAGCATCAAGTAATATTTGAGTTGGAAAAGCCATAGAATAAAAAGAGAAACCAAAATACGTATGCTTACCGCTGTTTCAATTGTAGTATCCTCTAAATCTCCTGCAGGATAAGTTGCATTAACCAGGTCTTTGGCTGTTGCTTCAAATCGACTCGGGTAATAAAAACGAAAGGGAAACGGAATGGCACGAAAATAATAAGGTCTCGAAAACTCTGCATAGTTTTTGGCATCAATCCACCTAGAAAATTAAATCCAACATTTGAGCTTTCTTAAAAAATTAAAAAACAAGAAAAATGGTCACAGGGGGGCAAAGACCATAGAAAACCATAGACACAAAACAAAACTATTTTTTAAGTTTCTCAACACGTCCTGTCGTGGGAAGAAGACAAAAATTATAGCCAATAAGAATAAAGACCCTTCAGAGCCATTTCTGGTGCACAGGGCGTCAAATCAGCGTTTTAGTGGTTTGGTATTTTTTTTACAAGGACAGGCAGCTAGCCTGTCACCCAGCCTTGTTGCAGCGGGGATCGATCCCTGGGCCCTGTATTTCTTAGCAAAGCCTCAATTTATCGTGCTACTACTGACTAATTATAGCCAATACAATCTTTATATTTGGATAGCTTATAACTAATATCTATTTAAACAATCAAGTATGTTCTGCACACAAACGATCTCTTTTTTCTCAACATAATTTTGCCGGCTTCTGAAGTTTAGTAATACAAAGTCTTCGGCAGTGGCATAGAGTCAAATGTACATGGATAGACGCACTGGTCTAAGCCAAAAATATGCAACTTTTTTCCGCAAAAGATCCGCTGCAGTGGAACAGTTTTATTAAACATTTTCTAGAGGGGAAGTATGCTCCCTAAGTTCGTCTTTCTGTAAACCTCATGGAGATAACTATTGTTGTTTTTTTCATTTTCGGGAGGGGGAGAGAGATTTTAAAAGATCCTATTTACACCATTTTGCGGCTGGTGCCGAACGAGCCAAATTACAAAATGCTTAAGTGCGACGAAATTACCATAAAACAGGAAGAAGGCGAGGTCTCAAGTTACTCGATGTGGGAAAGGAAAACTTCAATGGGAAAATCCAAAATTTTTCCTATAAAAGCATACAGATGATCCCTATAACCTGTAGGTGGGCTCAGGGCTGCGCAGTTTCGGCCACCTGGAAACGACTCTGTTCTTTGTAATATCTTTTTCTGGTTTAATCCAGTCTTTGGGCAAGATACTGTGACCAGTCTGATAGCCCTAAAAGTGACCCTTTAAGCTGTTGACATACTGTCAAATCACAAATAGCCACTCCCTTTAATGCTCTCTAAAAACACATGCTCATCAACTAATTTTCATTTCAGATTTCAATTTTGATAATTTACGACAAATTTGCAACAAGTGTTGGCAGGGCCACTTGTTTCACCATTTATTTGTATATCATATTCTCAAAACTTTGTATTTTTCCTTTGTTCCATTTAAGTACCTTCAATTTGGAGCAATTTGGTTTGCTCGGACTGTTGGCTTCGAAAAATTAAGGGAGAGACAAAATTTTGAGATACCAAATTTTGGCTTTTAAGCAGGAACTTCAGCACTGAACTTACTGACTTGACCAGCTCAGCAACCTTACAGCTTTGTCATTAGTTTTAGTGCCTTTTCTCAATCCTGAAGTTGTATAATTATTACTCACAGTTTAAGAATCGTTAATACGTACGTAACAATAATATCAATAAGTAATTAGTCCAATATTTAAGCGTTCAGCTTACTCTTGCATTTGGAGGTAGCTTAGGTTAGCAGAAAAACTGTAGGTACAGGCTCTATAAGAATTATTATAAATCAGATTTTTTTAGTAACAACCTGTAAGTAAGGAGTTAGAAACTTCTAAAAAATCTAAAAAAAGGAATTTTAACAACAATTAATCAATCAAAAGAATTGGCTTTAGATACTGATTCAAAATATATTTAGTATATATACCTATTTATATAATATATTTATATATATATTAGTAACTACAACGATTTCTTACCTACTCTAGAAACATTCCATTACGACTGCCTTGCAAAATTAATTTCCAATACCATAGAACTTTAGACTGCAAAAGTTCAACAGCATTTTGCAAGGTTTTGCAGAAGAGACTGCAAAACCATTCTGGTTTTGGAAAAACGTAGCGAGGTATTACTAACCAGAGATAACAGTAATCACTTACCACAAATGCTGAGCTGCAGGTACTAATTTTTCTTTAACAAGCGATGCATAGGCAAGTGCTTCGCTGCATTGACTGCTATTTAAAGTGTAGTCTGCATTATAATTCTAGAAAAAAGTTTAAGGTTTGAACAAAAACATATCACTCCTGTCAAGGTGAACAAAAACAGTTTAAGGTGAACAAAAACATATTACTCCTGGACAGAATGAATGAATTTTATTTCCCACTAAATACAGATAAAAACGTCACTAGTGGAGTAATAAATGAAAAATAAAAAGAAAGAGAAATAACAAATAAGAAACGTATAGGTATATATATACAGGACAATAAATAAACACTAATATCGCAGAGCATCATAAAGTTCATTCCCCGTTAAGCTCGTATATAGTTTCTCTACCGTTTTCTGAACAACCGTGTACGGGTCGGGTATATTGTATCGGTTACTAATCCCTGTGTTACGCTTCCAAGGAGGCACTCGCAAGAGAAATTTGCAAAACCAGAAGAAGCAAGAACCCACCGTACGTTTATTCTTATGAGATAAAAGAGCCCAAAATGGAGAGAACGCTAGCACATGTGGTGTAACCATCGCCGAAAATAGCTGGGCCCGAATCTGCGAACTATATGAAGCTTTCGAAAAGACAAGCATACCATAAGCTTTTCGGACTTTGCTAGAAAAATCATCAACTAACAAAGAACTTGTCGACTTAACATCACAACCAATAGGGAGACCAAGGTACACTGTGCTTGATGACGGTTTTGCTATTTTGTCACCAAGTTTTACTTCAGGGGCCAGATCCCTTCCTTTACGATTAAATCAAATAAACTCAGTTTTAGTCTCATTGAAAGACAGACCAATTTTCTCATATGAACTTTTCAGCGCCGCAATATTCTCTACAAAACGGGAAAAAGAGCGACTTAAATTCAAAATATCATCAGCGTAATTCAGTAATGACCAATCTAGACCAAGATACAGGAAACTAGGCTTAACCACTTGCTGAGCTTCATCTATACTGTTATTGTAAAAAGGTGGCGAAGAAATAGCTTCTTGACAGAACGTTGAACGCTAAAAATGAAAATTAAAAAATAAATAAATAAATATAAGCATACCTATAACCAGATAAGATAGGAGAAAATGCTCCAGAGAAATTTGCCAGAAAAAATATTCTACCACAAAACATTGAATATTTAAGTAAGAAATATACTTTAGAAGTTGTGAGATCCCCAACGATTTTTAAAACACAATTTCCATTTATTAAAAAGTAAAATGCATGTTCATGGACAAATAACTAAACTAAAACCATACTAATTTCGTTAATTAATAATAAGATTTCTTACATTTATACAATTTCAGCTATTCTTTATAAAGTATTTCAATACAACATAAAAACAGATACATGTAAAAAAAAAAATTATTTAGGTAAAATATTAAGTAAATCAATATCATATACAAACAAACTTTGAGTATATTGGTATATTTTAGTATATTGGGACTCACGCTTTTCATTGACATGGGAGATAACCTTGCGAGCCCTCTGCATCACTTTGTTACTGACACCACAGCACACTTAGTCATCCCAAAACATGACCCAATCAAAGATCCTTTGGAAATGGAAAAGTAGTCTGATGCCCGGAGGGTCAGATTAAATACATCGAAAACAAAAGAGCTGATGATCTTCGGATCAAAAGTACCACACAGAAACCCCAGCTTCGTCTTCTTGAACGAAGCTATAAAGAAAGTAAACGAGCTTCGTCTCCTTGGTATCCACTCCTCCACATATCTCTCTTGGAACGCCCCCCCCCCAGGATCGGATTAGAACCTCCTGCGCTAGAAAACTGGGGGTAACCCTTCGCTCCAAAAACCTTCTACCGCTCAGCTCGATCATCCAACTTTACAAATCTTGCATCAGACCCATTGCCGAGTATGGATACCAGCTGTATGCTGGTACTCCGAAAACGTTGCTGGCACCACTCCAAAAGATCCAAAATAAGGTTAATAGGGCATGTTTAGCCGTTCCCAACGACTCTCTCCAGTCTGTTAAGTGAGAGGTTTGATGTAACGTACATGACTGCTTTCTACAAGTATCTAAATTCACCTCCTTCTCTAGAGCTTTCTTGTATGGTGCCTCGAAATTGTCCAACACGGTATCGTGACAGACACGAAGGCACATAGCTCGGTTCAATTATCTTGAGGCTGGCAAGCCAAGAACAGAGTACTTGAAGAACAGCTTCATCCGACATTGCACTTCAACCTGGAATGATCTTGGAACTTGTCCCTAATTTTTTTTTTCTGTTCACTCTTTCATAACAAGATTCAGTAATTATCTAAAAATCTCGATAAAAGAGTAGCGGCAAATCAGATATTTAGCTATACCTGGCGCCGCAAATTTAGGAAAAAAACTTTTGTTTTTCCAATGTACATATATTCAAGCTATTCTACGTCAGAGGTACTCAATCATTTCGCATCATTAGACGGATTTTCGAAGCACAGTTTGAGCCGAAATACCAGCCCGTATTTAGCCAAGCCACCAATTATATTAAATATGTAAACGGTCATCGCTTCGCTCGGGTTACTGATCCTCTCGAATGGCAATCGCTTTGACCTCGAATGTAAATTTTAAGGGTGCATATGGCCTTCATTTATCTCGGGTGAGGTTTTCTGATTAAAAGTTTACTGCCGAATTAGTAAATTTCTATTAATCAAATAGTTCGTGGTAACGAACTGTAAGTAAGGAGCGATGCGGCTCAATAGTAACCAAAACTGTAAGAAACAGAGTCTGGATAACAATAGATATATCAAAAGAATCGAATTTTAATGCTTATTCAAAATATATAGAATTCATAGAGTTTAATGTTACCCATCAAAAGTTACGAGCCTGACAAAACTTGCCCAATTTTGGAAAAAGGGATTCTAAGAAATCAAGTGATCTTATAGTCCAGTAAAAGTACGGAGAAAAGTGGGTCGACCCGGACAAAATTGCAACAGAAGGTTTTTTACATCAAAATGTTCAGAAAAAATCGCTGAACAACATATCCAAAATCGGCTAAAATCGCCCGCCAGGAAAACCTTCTGGGGCTGCTTAGCGGGGGTGGAAGGGGGCGAAAAAATAGGTTTTTTCATTTTTGACATTTAGGAAGCTTTTTTTTTGCACTTAAATGTTCAGAAAAAATCGTTGGACAACATATCTAAAATTCGCTAAAATCTCCCGCCGTGAAAACCTTCTGGGGCTGCTTAAAGGAGGTGGAAGGGGGAGAAAAAATAGGTTTTTTCCTTTTTTACATTTAGGAAGCTTTTTTTTACACTAAAATGTTCAGAAAAAATCGCTGGACAACATATCCAAAATCTGATAAAATCGCCGCCGTGAAAACCTTCTAGAACTGCTTAAAGGGGGTGGAAGGGGGCGAAAAAATAGTTGTTTTTCAGTTTTGACATTTAGGAAGCTTTTTTTACACTAAAATGTTCAGAATAAATCTCTGAAGAACATATCCAAAATCCGCTAAAATTCCCCGCCGCGAAAAACTTCTGGGGCTGCTTAAAGGGGGTGAAAAATCCTCTTTTCGATTTTTGTTATTTCGGTACGTTCGGAGACTCGATTCTGGTATAAACCAACTCACAGAAACCGAAAATGATATCACTTTTATTGTAACACTTCTCTAACTTATATTAAACTACAAAAAATAAGATTTTAATAACTCCATTGCCAAAATAAAGGAAGTAGCTTTTCTTCCAAAATGTTACAGAAAGATCAGATCAATGGACGCCTGAAATACTTCGAACAGCCTGCGAAAAGCAATACAGGAAAATCTCGAACTTAAAGGAGCAGAGATGTACCTCATTCTTTTTTGCTTCGCTAGTCGTCAGGAACCTGGTTATCTGATGAGAATCAAACTTGTGAAAACTAGACTTTAGAAAAAGAGAGACTAAGAATAGACGTATAGAAACTTGAATATTCTAGTCTATACGGCCCATTAAAGACTAGGTACAGCTAGGTTTCGAAAACGTAGGTTGCGAAAGTTACGTCAAGTATGTCACCACTAGATTTGGAGAAGCTTCGGTAGTTTTTGATGGATATGACAATGGTCCTTCGACGAAAGGTATGGCTCACCTCAAACGTTCTATGGGTAAACAGTGCCCAGTGGTAGATTTCACTGGTACAACAAAGTTAAAAAGGAAAGAAGGAAGTGTTCTTGCAAAACTGCACAAACAAGCAGCGGATAATTCTAGCAATAGGAGAAAAATTGTCCTCAGCAAGTTGCTTGTTACAACAGGCCTCTGCTGACGCGGATATCCTGATTGCAGCCACAGCCATTCATAGTGCAAGAACTCAGTTGACGTGTCTCATCGGCAATGACACTGACCTCCGTATCCTTCTCCTCTATCATGTCACTGCCACCCACAAAGGCCTGTATTTCAGATCCGAGACGAAAGCTTCAAACGAACATAAGCTATGGAATATTTGCTCCATCAAAGAAAAACTAAGGGACATGTGTGGTGCAATTCTATTTCTGTATGCGTTCCTAGGCTGTGACACCACTTCGAGATTACAAGGAATTGGTAAATCTGTTGGACTGTCATTTTACCGATCTGAACCGTCTTTCCCTGAGTCGCTAAGGTCTTTATGGACTCGAAGGCTACGAAAGACGAGCTCATTGTAGCTGGTGAACAACCTCTTTTGAGAATTTATAAAGGAAAGCCTGAAAAAACTCTCGTGTCCATGAGACATCGTCTGTTCTTGGCTAAGCTCGCTTCCTCTTCCGCATTTGTCTGCCCTGATTGGATGGTTCCCACACCCTCAGCTGCGAAATTCCATTCTTTTCGTGTGTATTTGCGGGTAATGGAATGGAAAAGTGAGGCTGCTGCGATGAAACCGGAGAACTGGGGATGGCGATTGTCTGCTGATAGTTACATCCCAGTAATGACGGAGAAGAAACCAGCTCCCCAAAGTCTTCTTCAAATTACCCGCTGCAATGCAAATCAGGATGCGATACGGCCAGATGTACTTGCCGTAAGAACGGCATGCCCTGCACACTTGCTTGCGGAGAGTGTATGGGAACAAGCTGTAATAACTCTGAACTAACATTTCTAGAAGAAGAAGACATTTAGTGTTTTGCAATAACGGTGGTTGTGCTCTTTTTTAGTGCTCATTAATGAAATGATGATTCTCAATATTATGTGATCTAAAAATGAAGATTATCAAAACTGCGATTTATACATAGACGTGTTAATGTTTTTTTTTCCAACTGTAAAAGAAACTGATAATAAGAATAATTTTTTAAGTTTCTATGAGACTATGCCTATAGTTTCACTTTTTCTGCGGTATGGTCTTCACGAGGTTCATTCTCATCGAATAACCAGGTTTCCAACGATTACCAAAGCAACAAAGAGTGGGGTACTTCTCTGCTCCTTTAAATTGCCGTTCGAGATTTTCCTGTTTTGCTGTTTGAAGTATTTCAGGCTTCCATTGATCTGATCTTTCTAACACTTCGGAAGAAAAGCTTTATTTTTTCGATGGAGTTATTAAAATCTTATTTTTTGTAGTTTAATATAAGTTACAGACGTGTTACAATAAAAGTAACATCATTTTCGGTTTCAGCGAGTTGATTTATACCAGAATCGAGTCCCCGAACGTACAGAAATAACAAAAATCGAAAAAAAATTTCACCCATTTCACCCCCTTTAAGGATCCCCAGAAGGTTTTCCCGTCGGGCGATTTTCGCGGATTTTGGATATGTTGTTCAGCGATTTTTTTCTGAACATTTTAGGGTAAAAAAGAAGCTTCCTAACTGTCAAAAAAGAAAAAAACGATTTTTTTGTCCCTTCCACCCCCTATAAGCAGCCGTAGAAGATTTTTCCAACGGGCGATTTTAGCAAATTTCAGATATGTTGTTCAGCGATTTTTTCTAAATATTTTAGTGTAAAAAACTTCCTAAATGTCAAAAATGGAAAAACCTATTTTTTTGCCCCCTTCCACCCTCTTTAAGCAGCCCCAGAAGGTTTTTCCCGGCGGGCGATTTTAACCGATTTTGCATATGTTGTTCAGCAATTTTTTCTGAACATTTTGGTGTAAAAAAACCTTTTGTTGCAATTTTGTCCCGGTCAAACCGTACTTTTACTGGACTATTAATGAAAATCACACCATGAGATTCAGAATATCAGAGAAACATACTGTAGAGGTTTCAAGCCCCTATACATAAAAACGTGGAATTTTGAATTTTTGCCAGAAGGAATATCATCAATGCATGTTTATTTGTTGTTGTCTTTTCCCCAGAGGTGATCGTATCAAACCAGTGATCCTTGAAAAGCTAGCCTCTTTTCAAAAGAGGC
>NC_142799.1:30637130-30676954 GCF_049724085.1 Artemia sp. Qi Xiang Cuo
CTTTAAGTTATGAAATTTGCACATTGTTTACGAATAGTATTTGTTATTGGGATGTAGGCATACATTTTCGGGGGGGGGGGGGGAAACTTTCTGTGAACTCCTAATGGGAAATTATACACTAGGGAAATTTGCCAGAATTCTTATACAAAATTCTTTTCATGTCTTACTTTCTCTTTTCCGTCTCAATTTTACACGCAGAGTGGTTAAAAGTAATTGTCCGGGGTAAATTTTCGCCAGGATTGAATTGTCTTATTTCCGTGGGAGGGGGTATCTCCGTGGAGGTGGGGCCAGATTTCCTGAAATTATTTAAAAAACAATCAGAAATTAAACTAAAAAACACAAGTTTTTTAAAAAGCCAAGTAAGGAGCAACATTAAAACTTAAAACGAACAGAAATCATTACGTATGTACAGGGAGTTGACCCCTCCTGAGCACCCCGCTCTTTACGCTAAAGTTTGAATTTTATCCCAATTCTTTAACAATAACTCCTGAAACACAAGGACCGTTTAATTAGAACAATAAGATCCTTTTTAGAAGTACTAAAAAACTTTAGAATATAATTTTATTTTAAAAATTTCTTTCACAGCATGTTTGCTGAATTTGAATTTTACGTAAAAAAAAAGCACTATATATATATATATATATATATATATATATATATATATATATATATATATATATATATATATATATATATATATATATATATATATATATATATATATATATATATATATATATATATATATATATATATATATATATATATATATATATATATATATATATATATATATATATATATATATATATATATATATATATATATATATATATAGGCTATATCATCAAAAGAACGTGACGTTCACGACAAACATAATTCATTGTAAAAAATATATATGAAAAAGGTCAACACCTAATTAAAAAGTCAAAATAAAAACAAAATAGAAAACTTAAATTAATGGAAATAATTAAAAAAAAAATATGATGAGTCAAAAATTTAGTTAAAAAGTCAAAAAGGAAAAAAATAAATAGATAACAATAAAATAAACACTAGTTTTCCTGGCTATTGCATAACTCAACAAAACTGGGAACAAAACTCTTCCGATGTCTTTCATGTTTAGCGGAGATGGGAGTCAGTTTGGGGACTTTTTGGGATTTTACACGGGACGGTCCCTTGCGGGCGGGAAGGTAGGGTTCGGGGATGATGGAACGTAATCGAGCAACAGACAGTGTCTTGGTACCGAAACGAAGGCATATGAGGCTCCTTCTCTCGGCCAACGTGGTGAGCTTGAACTTACCTAGAAGATAATGACATGGAACCTTCCCTTCAGCATTTATGATTCCAAGTGATCGTTTTTGGACATTTTCAATCTTATAAATATGCTCTGAAGAAAGACCAAAATGCCACACTGGACAAACAAACTACAGTATTGGCCGAATAAAAGAACAATGAAGTTGGAGAAGATCCTTAGGGGGGCAAGAACATTTTAACAAAAGTCTTAGAACGGAAAGTGAAAGGGAAGCCTGTTTGAGGATGTTTTGAACATGGGCATCCCGTTTCAAGTCATCGATAATAGTCAACCCAAGAAGTTTAATGCACGTGACAGAGATTTTGGGAGGAATGGGGCTTGTGAAAAAAGGGAGTGATTTTAAAAATTAACTGCCATAACTGACGATTTATTATCATTAACTTTGATCTTCGACAAAGGAGCCTCCTGGGTGACATCGTCAAGTTATGTCATAATTGAACTTTCTATACTTCGTCGACAAACTTCGGGTGAAGAGAAGTCAGCCAAGCGCTTCCATTACTGTGTGTGGTCTGTAACGAGGCTATTAATCATTATCGAAAATAAAACTGAACCCATCCGAGTTTCCTGAGGTACTTCAAAAAAGATAGGAATGGGATCGGTATAGATATTTTTATTTTTAAGCTCTCGAAAACAATTTGTTGAAAAGTTGGCAGCAGTTTTAACTAGAAAGGGACTCACTTAAAACTCTATCAGCAGTTTATTTAAAAAGATTTTACGGTCAATTTGGTTAAGTGCTTTCAGGAGATCAATTAATAAGATTAAATCAAGTACCGGGGTTTCCCAGGTATTAAGAATGATGCCGAGAAGACTAACAAGGTAATGTGAAGTAGATGTCTCCTTCGGGTTTCCGAATTGTTGTAAGTCAATAAGTTCAAGAATCTCTGCCTTTAACCAATTTGCAATGAAACCCTCATAAATTTTTGAAAAAACTGGAGTTAAGGTGATTGGTCGAACTCCAGTAAAACCATTCATACCTCCCTTCTTTTGGATTGGAGTAATATAGCCCAGCTTTCAGCATGAAGGGTAACATCTAGAATTCCTAATATCATTAAAAATACTAGCAAAGGGTGTTGATAGTTTATCAGGGAATGCTTTTATTAGATCAATTGGGATATCAATGGGACAAATACTAGTTTTTTTCAGTTTCTGTATTTTTTCTATTATTTGCTTCGCCAAAATTTCCGGGATTTTGTCTTTTAGAGTTTCAGGGATTAGCTGATTTTCCGAGAGAGAGAGAGGGGGGGGGGAACGTTTGCACAATGCTAACTAGGTGTTTATTAAGCTCATTTGCTGTCTGTTCAGGCGGTTCATCCAGAAGAAAATCAAGGTTTTTGCACGACTGACCCCCTATTTCTTTCACTTTCTTAAATAATTGCTGAGGTTTGCTCTGTTTTAAGTAATTTAATTTATTCTTACCATAACGCAAAGCTGCATGTATTTCCTTCTTAATTTGTTTACGGAAGATTATCGTTTCCTCTTTCTTTCCAAGGCGAAAAAGTTTTATTTTCAAATGGATCAGTCCTTTTATTTTTTTATTAATGTAAGGTTTATCTGAGGAACATACCTTCTCCTGCTATTTATTTTTGTCATGTTTTTTTTTTTGCTTTGTCAATGATATTAGTTTAATATAAACTTTCTAGTACCACTTCATAGTAAGATTCGGGGGTTGAGTTGGACTGGAGTAAGATCTTCCCACACTGACTTATTGTTTACTGTTTAAGCACCAAGGACAGTGAAAATTAAATCTGTTGTTCGAATGGGTTAATGTAATGTTTGAACTGGTTATGCTAATGCGTTATTGAATTGGCCTTTAGGTATCCTTGGAAAAGCAAAATTACCTTTTAGGTTACCCCCTCCCTCCAACTTTTTCTCAAAATGACATTAAATATGCTTACGGCTGTACCAATCATACGCTATGCTTCCTCATAGACACGACGCGGTTTCCCCTGTGATACTCTATGGCCGATTATCGACACCACACGGCTGCACCATTTGAGAACTAAAGTTATATGAAACAACAACATAGCAAATTATAACATGGATCAAAGTGTAGAGTTAGAAATATCTTTTTATTGTGAGTGTGCCATTTGTAATGGCCACTATCATGACTTCAGTAATTCGTATGAAAGTAACGCAGCCAATTTAGAAACCATGGAAAATGAAACAGAAGAGGACAATCTGCATGAAATGAGCAGAAGAATCTTTGATGAAATGGTGAGAAAAAGGGCAGGCTCATCAGTTCCTGCAGTGGAAGAGAAGGACCATTATCACAAGAAACAATTCAAACAATGGACATCCTCTCCATTACCAGGAAGATCAGAAGCACAAGGAAGCTCTCACAAAAGGAGGTTCGATATAGCAGAAACGAAAGATAAAAAGAAGAGACAAAAACAAGATGGATATCTCTACAGAGGGCACTATCAAGAGAGAACACGATGAATTATGTTATGATGTAGATTCAGAATGTCTAAAGTTGTTCAACGATGTTAATAATGTATAATAATGTATGAAACATATTTTTATATTAATATTCAACATGTCATTACTTCAATAAAAATATACTATACAATACTTTGTTATATTTCCATTATTTTTAGAGTACGCTAGAAGCCCAAAAGCTTAGAATATCTATTAAAAAGTTGGAGATGTATGATATAAACAAACATGTAATATTTTAACAGCTAAGTTACGTAACAATTTCCATGTTTCATTTGCATGCAATAGACACCGAGATTTTTATGACTCCTCTCCACAATGAATTCTACGGGTTGACTCCTCCGCAAAATGAATTCAAATGGTTTTGGGACTCCTCCCCCTAGTCATAAGTCTTTCTAACCTTGAGCAAAGATATAAAAGTTGACGATGAAGTACTTCTCTGCTCAAATATTACATTAATAGCTTCCAGAATAATAGGACTATATGACACAAAATATACTAGTTTAAAAAAATCATCTTGTGGTATTATATTTGAATGTGCATTTTTATTATTGTCTATGGAACTCGAAGAAATTGACTGATATCATTGGATAGTGAACTATAATATGTTTGAGTATGGTAAGAGCTTATGGAGTACTGCATAACACCGTACAAACAGACTGGGATTCTACGATACAGTGATTGCACCACATAATAAAAGTGGTCATGAACTGAGAAATGTTCAGGAAGAAGTCACTGAAATTTGCAGCTTTTCGGGGTTGTAGCATTATACGTAAAGGGTAACGTACCTACAAATAAAGTTTTAATTAGAAACTGTGACCCTAGGATTCCACTTTTCAATTTAGAAGAAATTAAGTGTCCTAAATTTGAAGGGGTTATATCATGGGATCCTCGTTTGTGGATGTTTAACAGTGAAGTTTAAGTATTATTTTAATTAGAGATTATGAAAAAATTGTAAGTAAGTAACCAACTGTTTCTCGTATTCATCTCTGGGATGCACAATGCCACCATTTTATTCAAGAAATTATGAAAAAATGGTGATTTAGCAACAAACTATTTTTTGTAATCACCTCTTGAATACACAATACAGAAATTTTATTTGTGAAATTTTGAAAAAATTGAAAGTAAGTTGCAAACTCTTTCTTGAATTTACCTTTTGGATACACAATGCAGAAATTTCCTTCAAGAAATCATGAGAAATTGTAAGTAAGTAACAACCTCATTTTTGAACTCACCTCTTGGATACACAATTCAGAAATTTCATTCAAGAAATTATGAAAAAATTGTAAGTAACAAACTCTTTCTTGAATTCACCTCTTGGATACTCAATAAGGAAATTTAATTCAAGAAATCATGAAAAATTGTAAGTAAGTATAAAACTATTTCTTGAATTTGCCTCTTGGATACACAATACAGAAATTTTATTCAAGAAATAACGAAAAATTGTAAGTAAGTAACCAACTGTTTCTTGAATTCACCTTTTGGATACACAATACAGAAATTTCAGTCAAAAAACTATGTAAAAATTGTAAGTCAGTAACATATTCTGTGCTGAATTCAGATCTTGGATGCACAATACAGAAATTTTATTCGAGAAATTACCAAAAATTGTAAGTAACAACATCTTCCTTAAATTTACATCTTTACTGCACAATACAGAAATCTCATTCGAGTAATTACGAAAAAAATGTAAGGAGGTAACCGACTGATTCTTGAATTCGCCTCTTAGACGGACAATAAAGAAATCACATTCGAGGAATTATAACAAAATCGTAAGTAAGTATACAAACTCTGTTTGGAATATACCTCTTATATGCACAATATGTATATTTAATTTAATAAACTATTAAACATTTCGATCTAGCAGCCAATCGTGTTTTGGATTTCCATTTGTGACGCATGATAGCGCGCTTTCATTGAATAAACATTGAAAAATTGTGAGTAAGAAATAAATTGTTTTTTGTATTCGCCACTTGGGTACTGCATATAGGAATTTCATTCGAAAAACATTGAAAAAATTGCAAGTAAGTAAAAAGCTCTTTCTTGAATTCACCACTTGGATACACAATGCAGAAATTTCATTCAAGAAATCATGAACAATTGGAAGTAAGTAGCAAACTCTTTTTAAATTCACCTCTTGTATGTACAATGCAGAAATTTCTTCATGAATTTATGAAAAATTGCAAGTAAGTTACTAACTCTCTTGAATTCACCTTTTGGATACACAATACCGAAATTTCATCCAAGAAGTCACGAAACAATGTAAGTAACAAACTATTTTTGAATTCACCTATTGGATACATAATGCAGAAATTTCATTCAAGAAAGAATGAAAAAATTATAAGTAAGTAACAAACTCTTTCTTGAATTCACCTCATGGATACACAATATGGAAATTTCATTAAAGAAATTATTAAAAAATTGTAAGTAAGTAAAAAACTTTTTCTTGAATTCACCTCTTGGATGAACAATACAGAAATTTCATTCAAGAAATTATGAACAATTGTAAGTAAGTAACAAACTCTTTCTTGAATTCACCTCTTGATACACAATATTGAAATTTCATTCAAGAAATTATGAAAAATTGTAAGTAAGTAACAAACACCTTCTTTAATTCACCTCTTGGATACACAATGCAGAAATTTCATTAAAAAAATCATGAAAATTTTAAGTAAGTAACAAACTCTTTTTGAATTCACCTCTTGGATACACAATACAGAAATTTCATTCAAGAAATTATGAAAAAATTCTAAGTAAGTAACAAACTTTTGAATTCACCTCTTGGATGCACAATACAGAAATTTCATTCAAGAAATTATGAAAAAATTGTAAGTAAGTAAAAACTTTCTTGAATTCACCTCATGGATACAAAATATGGAAATTTCATTCAAGAAATTATGAAAAATTGTAAGTAACAAACTCTTTCCTGAATTCACCTCTTGGATAAACAATACAGAAATTTTATTCAAGAAATTATGAAAAATTGTAAGTAAGTAACAAACTCTTTCTTGAATTCACCTCTTGTATACACAATATAGAAATTTCATTCAAGAAATCATGAAAAATTGTAAGTAAGTAACAAACTCTTTTTTTGAATTCACCTCTTGGATACACAATACAGAAATTTGATTCCAGAAATTATGAAAAAAATCTAAGTAAGTAACAAACTTTTGAATTCACCTCTTGGATGCACAATACAGAAATTTCATTCAAGAAATTATGAAAAACTTGTAAGTAAGTAACAAACTCTTTCTTGAACTCACCTCTTCTATGCACAATATTGAAATTGCATTCAAAAAATCATGAAAAATTTAAGTAAGTAACAAACTCTTTTTTTGAATTCACCTCTTGGATACACAATACAGAAATTTGATTCCAGAAATTATGAAAAAAATCTAAGTAAGTAACAAACTTTTGAATTCACCTCTTGGATGCACAATACAGAAATTTCATTGAAGAAATTATGAACAATTGTAAGTAAGTAACAAACTCTTTCTTGAATTCACCTCTTGTATACACAATATTGAAATTTCATTCAAAAAATCATGAAAAATTTAAGTAACAAACTCTTTTTTTGAATTCACCTCTTGGATACACAATACAGAAATTTGATTCCAGAAATTATGAAAAAAATCTAAGTAAGTAACAAACTTTTGAATTCAGCTCTTGGATACACATTACAGAAATTTTATTCCAGAAATTATGAAAAACTTGTAAGTAAGTAACCAACTCATTCTTGAACTCACCTCTTGTATGCACAATATTTAAATTTCATTCAAAAAATCATGAAAAATTTAAGTAAGTAACAAACTCTTTTTTTGAATTCACCTCTTGGATACACAATACAGAAATTTGATTCCAGAAATTATGAAAAAAATCTAAGTAAGTAACAAACTTTTGAATTCACCTCTTGGATACACAATACAGAAATTTCATTCAAGAAATTATGAAAAAATTGTAAATAAGAAAAAACTTTCTTGAATTCACCTCATGGATACAAAATATGGAAATTTCATTCAAGAAATTATGAAAAATTGTAAGTAACAAATTCTTTCTTGAATTCACCGCTTGGATAAACAATACAGAAATTTCATTGAAGAAATTATGAACAATTGTAAGTAAGTAACAAACTCTTTCTTGAATTCACCTCTTGTATACACAATATTGAAATTTCATTCAAAAAATCATGAAAAATTTAAGTAAGTAACAAACTCTTTTTTTGAATTCACCTCTTGGATACACAATACAGAAATTTGATTCCAGAAATTATGAAAAAAATCTAAGTAAGTAACAAACTTTTGAATTCAGCTCTTGGATGCACAATACAGAAATTTCATTCAATAAATTATGAAAAAATTGTAAGTAAGTAACAAACTCTTTCTTGAATTCACCTCTTGTATACACAATATTTAAATTTCATTCAAAAAATCATGAAAAATTTAATTAAGTAACAAACTCTTTTTTTGAATTCACATCTTGGATACACAATATAGAAATTTGATTCCAGAAATTATGAAAAAAATCTAAGTAAGTAACAAACTTTTGAATTCACCTCTTGGATGCACAATACAGAAATTTCATTCAAGAAATTATGAAAAAATTGTAAGTAAGAAAAAACTTTCTTGAATTCACCTCATGGATACACAATATGGAAATTTAATTCAAGAAATTATGAAAAATTGTAAGTAAGTAACTAACTCTTTGTTGAATTCACCTCTTGGGTACAGAATACAGAAATTTCATTAAATAGATTATGAAAAATTGTAAGTAAGTAGCAAATTCTTTGTTGAATTTACCTCTTGGATGCTAAATATTGACATTTCATTCAAGAAACTATTAAACATTGTAAGTAAGTAACACACACTTTGTTTAATTCACCTCTTGGATACACAATACAGAAATTTCATTGAAGAAATCATGAAACAATTTAAGGAAGTACCGAAATCTTTTTGAATTCACCTCTTGGATATACAATACCGAAATTTCATTAAAGAATTTGCGACAAAATTGTAAGTAAGAGACAAAATCTTTCTTAAATTCACCTCATGGATGCACAATATGGAAATTTCATTCAATAAATTATGGAAAATTGTAAGTAACTAACAAGCTTTTCTTGAATTCAACTCTTGGGTACAGAATACAAAAATTTCATCCCATAAATTATGAAATAAATGTAAGCAAGAAACTAACTCTGTCTTAAATTTACCTCATGGAAAAACAATATAGAAATTTCACTCAAGAAATTATGAAAAATTGTAAGTAAGTAACAAATTTTTTCTTGAATTCACCTCTTGGATAAACAATACAGAAATTTCATTCAAGAAAATATGAAAAATGTAAGTAAATAACAATCTCTTTCTTGAATTCGCCTCTTGTATACACAATATGGAAAATTCTTTTAAGAAATTAAGAAAAATTGTAAGTAAGTAACAAAATCCTTCTTTAATTCACCTCTTGGATACACAATGCAGAAATTTCATTCAACAAATTATGAAAAAATTGTAAATAAGCAACAAACTCTTTCTTGAATTCATCTCTTGGATACACAATACAGAAATTTCGTTCAAGAAATTATGAAAAAATTATAAGTAGGTAACGAACTCTTACTTGAATTCATCTCTTGGATACAAAATACAGAAATTTCATTCAAGAACTTAAGAAAAATTGTAAGTAAGTAACAAACACACAATACAGAAATTTCATTCAAGAAATTATGAAAAAATTTTAAATAAGTAACAAACTCTTTCTTGAATTCGACTCTTGGATACACAATACAGAAATTTCTTCTCCAACATGCTGAATCTGAAAGTGTAATTTTCTTGGAGATTCTTTGACCTTTCAGGGTTAATTTACACTAGGCTACGTGCGCGTGCACGTAGCCTAGTGTAAATTAACCCTAAAAGGTCAAAGAATCTCCATGAAAATTACACTTTCAGATTCAGAAAGTTGGAGAAGAATTTTCTGTATTGTTTATCCAAAAGGTAAATTAAAAAGAGTTTGTAACTTACTTGCAATTTTTACATAATTTCTTGAATGAAATTTCCATATTGTGTATCCATGAGGTGAATTCAAGAAAGTGTTTGTTTCTTACTTACATTTTTCAGAATTTCTTGAATAAAATTTCTGTATTGTTTATCCAAGAAGTGAATTCAGGAAAAAACTTGTTACTTCTTCACAATTATTCCGTAGTTTATAGAGTGAAATTTCCATATTTTTTACCCATGAGGTAAATTTAAAAAAGAGTTAGTCATTTGATTAAATTTTTCTCAGAGTCTTAGGGATAAAATTTTTGTTTTCTGTATCCAAGAGTTAAATTCAAAAAGAGTTTGCTACTTACTTAAATTGTTCTATGATTTTTTTAATGAAATTTCTGCATCGTGCATCCAAGAGGTGAATTCAAGAAATAGTTTGTTACTTGAAGTTTTTTCATAGTTTCTCGAATGAAATTCCTGTATGGTGCATACAAGAGGTGAATTCAAGAAAGAGTTTGTTACTTATTTTCAATTTTTTCATAGTTTCTTGATTGAAATCGCGGTATTGTGTATCCAAGAGGTGAATTCAAGAAACGATTGGTTGCTTACTTAAAGTTTCTCACAACTCGAATTAAATGTCTTTATTGTGTATCCAAGAGGTGAATTCAAGAAAGAGTTTGTTACTTACAGTTTTTTTATAATTCCTTGAATAAAATTTCTATATTATGCATTCAAAAGGTGAATTCAAGAAAGAGTTTGTTACTTACTTACAATTTTTTCGTAACTTCTTGAATGAAATGTCTGTACTGTGTATTCAAGAGGCGAATTGAAGAACGAGTTTGTTACTTAGTTACAATTTTTTCATAATTTCTCGAATGAAATTTCTGTATTATGCATCCAAGAGGATGCATAATACAGAAATTAATTACTTACAATTACTTACAGTTTTTCATAGTTAGTTAAGTTTGTTACTTACTTACAATTTTTTCATAGTTTCTTGATTGAAATTTCTTTATTGTGTATCCAAGGGGTGAATTCAAGATAAAGTTTGTTACTTACTTACAATTTTTTCATAATTTCTTGAATAAATTTCTGTATTGTGTATCCAAGAGGTGATTTCAAAAATGAGTTTGTTACTTACTTAAAATTTTCCATGATTTCTTGAATGAAATTTCTGCATTGTGCATCCAAGAGGTGAATTCAAGATAGAATTTGTTACTTACTTACAATTTTTTCATAATTTCTTGAATGAAATTACCTTATTGTGTATCGAAGAGGTGAATTCAAGATAAAGTTTGTTACTTACTTACAATTTTTTCATAATTTCTTTAATGAAATTTCTGTATTGTGTATCCAAGAGGTGAATTCAAAAAAGAGGCTGTTACTTACTTACAATTTTTTATGATTTTCAATGAAACTTCTGCTTCGTGTATGCAAGAGGTGTATTCAAGAAAGAGTTAGTTACTTACTCACAATTTTTTCATAATTTCATGATCAAAATTGCTGAATTTTGTATACAAGAGGTAAACTCAACAAATAATTGTTTACTTACTTACAATTTTTCATATTTTCTTGATTTAAATTTCTGTATTGTGTATCCAAGAGGTGAAATCAAGAAACAGTTGGTTACTAACTTACAATTCTTTCATAATTTCTTGAATGAAATTTCGGTATTGTGTATCCAAGTGGTGAATTCAAGAAAGAGTTTGTTACTTACTTACAATTTTTCATAATTTCATGAATGAAATTTCAGTGTTTGTATCCAAGAGGCGAATTCAAGAAAGAGTTTGATACTTACAATTTTTTTCATAATTTTTTGAATGAAATTTCTGTAGTGTTTATTCATGAGGTGAATTCAAGAAAGAGTTTGTTACTTACTTACAATTTTTCATAATTTCTTGAGTGAAATTTCGGTATTGTGTATCCAAGTGGTCAATTCAAGAAAGAGTGGTATTTACTTACAATTTTCTCATAATTTCTTGGATGAAATTTCCGTGTTGTGTGTCGGTATTGTGTATCCAAGTGGTCAATTCAAGAAAGAGTTTGTTATTTACTTACAATTTTCTCATAATTTTTTGGATGAAATTTCCGTGTTGTGTGTCCAAGAAGCGAATTCAAGAAGGAGTTTTTTAATTACTTACAATTTTTTTCATAATTTCCTGAATGAAGTTTCGGTATTGTATATCCAAGTGGTGAATTCAAGAAAGAGTTTGTTACTTACATTACAATTTTCCCATAGTTTCCTGGATGAAATTTCCGTGCTGTGTGTCCAAGAGGCAAATTTAAGAAGGAGTTTGTTACTTACTTACAATTTTTCATAAGTTCTTGATCGAATAGAACTATTTTAAAGAATAAAGACGAGTTAAGCTTAAAGATATTTATTGCTTAAACATATTAAAAAAGATTGTTTTTGAAAAAACACATATTTACATAATAATAATACTTAAAGTTCACTGTTAAACATCCAAAAACGAGGATCCCGTGATATAGAATAATTTGTACCGTGTCTTATGCACCTATCACGATCAGATATGTCCCTAGGCAGTCACTGCGCGAAGAACCTAACCTGCTCTTCAGGACGGTGATAAGCCCCTTCAAATTTAGGACACTTAGATTCTTCTAATTTGAAAAGTGGAATTCTAGGGTCACAGTTTCGAATTTAAACCTTATCTGTAGGTTCGTTACCCTTTACGTATAGTGCTTCAACCCCAAAAAATCTTCAAATTTCACTGAGTTTTTGCTGAAAATTTTCAGTTCTTGACCACTTTTATTATGTGGTGTAATCACTGTATCGTAGGATCCCAGTCTGTTTATACGGCGTAATGTAGTACTCCATAAGCTTTTATCTTACTCAAACATATTATAGTTCCCTATCCAATGATAACAGTCAATTTCTTCGAGTTCCATAGACAACAATAAAAATGCACATTCAATATAATACCAAAAGATGATTTTTTCAACCCAATAAATTCTGTGTCATATCGTCCTATCATTCTGGAAGCTATTAATGTAATATTTGAGCAGAGAAGTACTTCATCAAACTTTTATATCTTTGCTCCAGGTTAGAAAAACTTATGACTAGGGGGAGGAGTCCTAAAACCATCTGAATTCATTGTATGGAGGAGTCATAAAACCAGTAGAGTTCATTGTGGGGGGGGGGAGTCATAAAACTCTCGGTGTCTATTACATGCGAATGAAACATGGAAATTGTTACGTAACTTAGCTTGTAAAATGTTACATGTTTGTTAATATCATACATCTCTAACTTTTTAATAAATATTCTAACCGTTTGAGGTGCTAGTGTACTCTAAAACTAATGGAAATATAACAAAGTAATGTATAGTATATTCTTAATGAAGTAATGATATGTATAATATTAATATAAAAATATATTTCATACATTATTATACATTATTAACATTGTCAAACAACTTTAGACATTCTGAATCTACATCATAAAATAATTCATCGTGTTCCCTCTTGATAGTTCCCTCTGTAGATATATCCATCTTGTCTTTGTCTCTTCTTTATATCTTTCTTTTCTGCTATTTCGAACCTCTTTCTGTGAGAGCTTCCTTGTGCTCCTGATCTTCCTTGTAAGGGAGAGGATGTCCATTGTCTGTATTGTTTCTTGTGATAATGGTCACTCTCTTCCACTGCAGAAACTGATGAGCTTACCCTTTTTCTCCCCATTTCATCAAAGATTCTTCTTCTCATTTCATGCAGATTGTCCTCTTCTATTTCATTTTCCATGATTTCTAAATTTGCTGCATTACTCTCATACGAATTACTGAAGTCATGATAGTGGCCAGTGGCCATTACAAATAGCACACTCACAATAAAAAGATATTTCTAACTCTACACTTTGATCCGTGTTATAATCTGCTATGTTGTTGTTTGATGTAACTTTAGTTTTAAAATGGTACAGGCGTGTGGTGTCGATAATCGGTCATAGAGTACCACAGAGAAAACCGCGTCGTGTCTATGAGGAAGCAGAGCGTATGATTGGTACAGCCGTAAGCATATTTAATGTCATTTTGAGAAAAAGTTGAAGGGAGGGGGTAACCTAAAAGGCAATGTTACTTTTCCAAGGATACCTAAAGGCCAATTCATTAACCCATTAGCATACTCAATTCAAACATCACATTAACCCATTCGAACAACAGATTTTATTTTCACTGTCCACGGTGCTTTAACAGTAAACAAAAAGTCGGTGTGGGAGGATCTTACTCCAACTCAACCCCCAAATCTTACAATGAAGTGGTACTAGAAAGTTTATATTAAACTAAAATTATCGACAAAGCGAAAAAAAATGACAAAAATCAAAGTTTTGCCCTCGCAATCAAATTATCCTATTTGTGTGGGAGGGTCTCAGCCCAACTCAACCCTTGAATCTAACTATGAAGTGGTACTTGAAAGGTTATATTAAACCATTAACACAGGAAAAAAAACAATGCAAAAAAATCACTGTGTTGCCCCGCAACCACAATATTCTATTTGTGTGGGAGGATCCCATCCCCAACTCCCACAGGGGAAAAAACAATACAAAAAAAATCCAAGTGTTGCCCCGCGATTACATTATTCTGTTTGTGTGGGAGGATCCCATCCCCAACTCGCACCCAATGAGCCCTTGGGTCATCCCCCACCCCCTACCGCCCCAAAAAATACACTAGCTAATTCTGAAAAAGAATGGCATAAGAATCTATCCCAATAAGTCCTTGAATTATCTCCCCCTCCCTAAAAATATTAAAGTTTTCATAAGTCACCTAAGGAGTAAAGCCGAGTTAAGTCACAAAATCTTCTTGACATTGCTAACCGTTTCCATAGATTGACACCAGTGATGTTATTCTGACTTTTAAGTCAAGTTGCCTAAGACTTATCATCCTCTCAGACTTACCTTAACTGGTAAGCACTTTTAACTCTTTTATCCCTTTCATACAATCCAATTAAAAACAAGAATATTACTGAGCTTTGTTTCACCCCTATGAAAATGATATAGTCTTATATCATTTCTGGACCAGATGCAAAAATGTACCCAATGGGCCCTTGAATCATCCCCCACCCCCCAATAATATCCAATTAAAAATACGGATATTACTGAGTTTTGTTTCACCCCTATGAAAATGATGTGACTTTTTATTATTAATAGATACCGCTAATAATGCAATCACTTCTAGATAAGATGTAAAAATGTACCCAATGTAGAAGTATGTTTACAGAAAATTTACGCTTGAACAATTATTCGCATCAAGAGAGATAACATGATGAATTATTTTATGAAACTGATTCAAAAGATGAAACGTATATTGAACCTGTAGGTGACATCCCATTTTTTAACATCCCTACGCTGACTTTCCCCTCCCGACAAACTTTCTTCTTTTGGCTCAGTGACAAACTATCTGCCTTCATTTCAATTAATAACTCTATTTATTTTTTTAAACTCATCTTAAAAATAAAACTTCACCTAAAATGTCCTTCTGAACTCGACCTGCAAAAATAAAAAAAAATTTAAAAAAAAGGCTTAAAATGAACGAAGTTTAAACTCTGTATATTCACCTGAAATTTAATTTCTGTGTCTAGTTTGCGCTAGGAGCAAAGAACAATTCAACGTTTCGTAAACGACTTTCAAACTGTAACTAACCGCTTTAAATTAGTCGATCAGAAAATGTGCTTGAAAATCGATATTTCGAAGTGTTTTAATTTTTAAAGTGGTGGTAATTTCTTTTTTAATATTGATTTTATTGCTGGATGTTTGCATAAACAGTGGAAGTGCCTAAGGTTAGTAAATAGAAAAGTTATTATGAGGAAACATTTTAGGCCATGGGAGACTTTTAAAAGATATCATTCTAAATGATATATTTGATAATATTGATCAAAAAAGTGTCAGAAATGAATGTTCAAAGCGTTCGCTTATCTAAGTCCCGAAAGATAAGGTCTGATATGACGTTCTGATGAATTTTTTCTTACACATTTATAACTCTTAATGGGCCTCTATATTGAAAATTGGGGGGTGTTCTCAAAAAGTTGGAGGGGAGACCCCTTGGTGGTTGGGAAGGGGGAACCCCTTGGTGGTTGGGGAGGGGGGGGGGGGCCCCTTGGAGGTTGAGGTCCTTGATGGTTAGGGTCATTGGTGCTTAAGACCCTTATGGTTCATACCCATAATCGTCTCACTAGTTGATTTCTAAGGATTTCTAAGGATTGTTCTGAATTTCTTTATTAAAATTCTTTTCTTGGCACCTACATCTTTATTAGTATCAACTTTTTTAGTATACTAGAATGCGAAAACATATTTTATATTGACAACACTGCTTAAATGGTACTTGTGTATTATGCAGAACACAGTCGAGAAGTAAAGCCATGTCAAGTCACAAGGTTATTTTGACATTGATGGCTCTATTACTTGCAACTTTTTAGAATACTTCATAGCCAAACAATATTTTATATCGCCCAAATCCCATATTGTGTACTTGTCTATTATAAAGACCACAGCAGAGTATTAAAGCTAGGTCATATCACGTGATCTTTTCTTGGCGCCTATGACTCTATTACTTCAACTCTTTAGCATACTCCAGTGCTAAACAATATTTTATTTGCTACATGTTTATTATACAGAACACAGCCATGAAGTAAAGCTAATTCAACTGACATGTCTCACTCTGTTTCACCCAAATCCTCCTCTAAAATGTCTCAAACTGTTTCGCCCAAATAATCCCCTAAAATGTCTCAAACTGTTTCGCTCAAATAATCCCCTAAAATGTCAATTAATCTCTGACGATTCCTTTGTCCTGGCAACTGTGCACTGATACATTTAAATTCCCTTGAAGCCTATTTTTCTGTCATGAATTCTTACACAATCGAAGCTCTATAAGTTCAACGTAATTCATTGTCTGTATCAATTACACATCATCATATTACGTAAATTTAAGTTTAGGTTTGAAACGCTAACAATATAAACAATGTCCCCAGGTGGAATTGTGACATAACAGATAATACGTAGGTTGATTACGACAACATCCTTTTACATAAATTCATGGTAAATTCATTGGAGGTCAAGTGATGTCACTTTGTACAGTATTTCTAGCCCTCTGATTGGCTTAGAAATAGGCGTATGATCTTGCATAAATTATGTTCGTCCTGTAATCATGGAGGGCTCCCTACTACTTGCATTGTTTGCAAAACTTGCAGAAACCACTATCAAAATGATTGCAGATCACATTTTCCTTTCTACTTATTTATACATTTATTGCCCTTTTATCCATCACTTTCGTAATATTTTCAAAAATAGTAACAATGTCATCGACTGATAATGACTTCTCCATAATCTTGTTAATCCTTTCGTTTAGTTCATTAACACCTGATAATTTATGTAAAAAACCGGAAGGCACAGGACTATTGACAAACTCGAGGGCGTCATCAGCAGTAATACTACACGTAGGTATTTATATGCTCTCGTGGGACATTTTGCAATTAATGCTATATTTGCTGAACTCTGATAATTGATCCCCTAGTGTAGTAATAATTGCTTCGTTATTTTTTAAGTCCTCTTGTAATTTGGTGATTTTTGATTTGAGGGTTACTTGACTGTTTTCTAGATTGTAGAGTTCATCATCCATAAGAAGGCGGTGGGAATTGTGGGAGTTGATATTGTCACTTAATTTTTTAATTTCCACATCATGTTCATGGAGTATATTGTTACCAATTTTTTGGTCATTGAGAAATATGTCAACTTTTTTTTTCAAATCTTGTAGGGCTACTTCATGGTCTGAATTTTTCTCTAACTGAGAATTGTATTTAGCTTGGAGATCAGCCAGCTGTTTGATATGTTTAACACAGTCAACATAAGTGGGGACTTGGGAAGCTTGATTTTTTGAAATTGGTTTTGGGGTTGTAGGTTTTGGGACAGACTTGGGTGTAGAGCGTGGTTTAGAGCCAGGGGGTAGAGAAAGTGGTGTTAAAGGTGGTTCAGGGTCATCATTCAAAGAACGGGGGGACTGGCAGTTTACTCACCACATTGTTTTCTCTCCTCAATAGAAATGCCTGCAAACTTTGGATGAAACCACTGTTGACACCGACTGCACTGCACTGTTCCACTAGCGGCACGAAGTCTGCACTCTGGTCATGTGGATAGCATGGGCCGACATAATAGTGAAACAAAAAATCCAGATAATATAGCTCGAAACTGGTCAATGACTGAAATTGGGATTATAGCAACTTCCGAAACAGGTTTTACAAATTTAACCCAGCATAGATGTTTACAGGTCAAATACCAAAAAGAGACTGAGCAAGATGTTGAGGAGGGGATAGGGATTATGAATCCCTTTTTCCAATTTTGCGGATACTGGCCTAACCTTGTAATCTTGTTGAATATACAGAGCACCCAAAAATTCAGGAAAAACCTTAATGAGGTCAACAGGAATATCGAGTGGTGTAATACTGGTCCTCTTCAGTTTCATCCATTTGAGGCAAACTTGGGATTCTGTGATGATTAGGAAATCTATAAGATCTGGAGATGGAAGCAGAAAATCCTGCGAGTTTAGTTACTGAACAATCACTGCCAGGTTATTGTTTAGGCAATCTGCAGTTTCTTTGTCCGGCTCATCACAGCCAAAATCCAGGCCAGTCTGCGCTTTACCTGTCATTTGCTTTATCCTTTTGTACCGCTGTCCAGGCTTAGAATCCAATAAATGAGATACTTCCTTTTGGTAGTACAACGCCGCTACCTGGCGGGTCATTCCTCTGATTTTATTCTTCAGGGTAGTAGCTTCCTTATGTTTTTGTTCCTGAAAAGTTGTCTAATTTTCCTGCTTAGTGCTTCGATTTCTTTTGTAACGTATGGACGATCTGCTGAAAAACGTTTCTTAACTTTTTCAGGAAAATAGAAATGGTACTTGCCAAGAAGTTTTTCATGAAAAGTTGTGGCCGTTTTATCAGCATTAGCCGTATAAATTATAACATCCCGTTTTACAGTTGTGAGCCAATTGCCAAAACCAAACAATCCCCTGTTTGTGATTGACCGACAGTTTTTTCTGTAGTGTACGATTACCTGGCAGGGGAAGGCCTTGCTTGGTGCAATTGAAGCTCAAGCCCTACTTTCATAACATGAGAAAGAAGAGAGGTTTTGGATCTAACATTTATTTCTTCACAACATGAGAGACTGATAAAGGATTGGCAAGTGAGCAATCTTCCATCATTCTCAGACCATTGAATAATAAGATTCAAAAAAGATATATCCCAATAACAAAGTAGACTTCTTAGGGATATAAAGAGAACAAATTGGCACACCTATGACCAAGTTTTAGCCAAAAAACTTGTCAATCTGCCTCCCAGCCCTGGAATAACTGAAGAGGATCTAGGCTAAGATGCAGAAACTCAAAGAAGAAATGAACAGTGCATTTAAACAAGCAACCCATCCAAAACTTGTTGAAAAGGGGGACCAAGCCAACAACTGGTGGACTTTGGAATCAAGTCAAAGAACAAAACTGACCCAAAGGCTGCTAAGAACTGCTATTCAAACAAATAATCCTGAAGACTGGTATGCTTATTCGGAAGGGACTTTGTATCAAAGGATTTGTTGTAGAAACTTCAAAAAGGGCTCATTGGATTGGAAATTGGAATGGCTAGTGCCCTTTTTAATAGTTGAAAGTAATTGGAAGGCAACAGTTTTGTTAGTTTTGTCCACAGTCCTTAAGAAGTATTTGGTTATTCAAAAGCAGAACCACAAGAGATCACTTGAAAAGGGCAAGAAAAGGGTTGCAGCCTCATAGCTACTGACACCCCTGAAAAAATTAGACTGGAAGAAAATGCAAGAAAGAGACTATTAAAGGGGGTTAAGAAGACTGGGACAAAACTTGTTGAGCCAGCAAAAACAGGTCAGAGAAGATCTTTGGTCAACTCAGAAATGTAAGAGTGATAGCAAGGAAGTCTTTGATGATCCATTGGCTGATAAAATTAATGATTCACAGAGTTTTTCTGATCCTGACTCAGATTAAATAAAAAAAACAAGATTTTTTAACTGAAAGTAAGGAGCAGCATTAAAACTTAAAATGAATAGAAATTATTCTGTATGTGAAAGGGGCTGTTGCCTCCTCAATGCCTCGCTCTTTACGCTAAAGTTTTTTTATTGTTTAAAAAAAATAAAGTTGTGAAACAAAGTCAAGCTTTAGCATAAAGAGCGAGGCCTTGAGGAGGGGACAGCCCCTTTCATATACGAAATAGTTTCTGTTTGTTTCAAGTTTAATGTTGCTCCTTACTTCCAGTTAAAGAAAATTGTTTTTTAAAATTTAATTTCTGAACATTTTTGAATTAATGCAGCCTTGATTTTGGCTCACCATACATGAATAATTAAAACAAAATTTACATATTAATTTTACTTTTTCTTTTGGCTAAATGGCTTTCTTGAAATATTGATCTGACATAACTTATGAATTAACTTACATAACAAACTTCTATATTTGTATATTTTTATTAAGTATATTAGGGGTTTGCCCCCTAGCCAATACCTTGCTCTTTACTCTAAAGTTCAAATGTTGTTCCAATTCTTTAAGAATGACCCCTTAATCACAAACACTTTTAATTAGAATGAATAGCTCTGATGAAAGTACAAAAAAACTTTAGCATAAAGAGCAAGGTGATGACTAGGGGGCAAACATCCTCATATACATATTAATTTCTGTTTGTTTCAAGTTTTGATGTTGTTCCTTACTTTCAGTTGATTTTTTTTAATTTAATTTCTGATAATATTTTTAAATAATGCTGGGAAATCCAGCACCACCTTCATAGCAATGTCCCTTCCTCCATGGAAAGATCCTCCCATGTAGCCTCCCACCCCCCCCCCCCCCAAACTACCAGAAATAATCCCCCTGAAAACTTGATAGCCTACTTCCCAATAACCAATCCTATTTGTGAACATTGGGCAAAGTTCACCACTTGCAAACCTTCCCCCAGGGACTGTGGAGAATTAAGTCATCCTCAAAGATATAGCTAATGTATTTTTTTACCATGATGAACAAAAAGGCTATCTCAAAATTTTGATTTGGTGACTTTGGGTAAAAAATGAGCGTGGGAGGGGGCCTAGTTGCCCTTCATTTTTTTTGGTCACTTAAAAAGGGTACTAGAACTTTCAGGGGTCAGCCGCGACAAGGCGCGCGAAAAAAGTGACTTTAGTTGCTTGAGGACACCAAATAAGTGACTACTCAGAAGCCGTCAGATGGATTACAAGGATCCCAATTACTACTGTAAGATCCTCACTGGCCTATGAGAGCCTGAGAAGTTACGGACAGAAAGGCTGAAATCCTTATTTTTTTTCCTTCAACTGATTTGATTTACTTACCCAAAACAATAGCTTCAATAAATGTACAACTTCGATTATGGTACTAGGAGCAAAAACTGAACTTCAGTAAAGAAAAAACTTCAGTTATTGAAAAACAAGCGTCTGCCACGGCTTAGTATAAGCAATCACTGGATATTATGTCATTACTTCATTGACTTTTTTGAAAGGCAATCAATTAGTTCAGATTTGCTCTTCAGAACAATTACTTCAACCAATTCAGCCTCATCTGCCCTTTCTTTGGAGCAAGCTTTTAATGCTGCTTCCAGCATACTTTGAGCAAGACCAATGTTCAGGAAGTCCTTCTCTCCCACAGCTTTCTTCAACCGTTCCCTTGCCTCTCTCAGAAGGGTATTGCCTATTTACTTCTTCTGCTTAACCATCTCTTTTTTTCGTACAATGCCTGACTCTAGGTCCGCTATATTATGCTCAGGTCTGTTCTCATAGTTGCAGAGCGCATCCGCAACAAAAGCCTTAGCATTCAGTGTCGGCTCTTCTGTACACGCTTGAAGGCTAGTCATCAGCAGAGCTGACCAAGAAAATCCTCTCTCTACGCCTGCACTTCCATGACAGAGCAACAGAGCTGCCGGGACAATCCGACCTAAGGCCTGATATTTGGTTTCACCAGATGGTGTCTTCAGTTCCAGGATCTTTTGCCAATAACTGTCAATTCAAGTGCTCTCTGTGGGTGGCGGCATGGGATCTGACTGTAACTGGCATGGGATCTGTTCACCAAAAAAATTAGGTCCAAAACATCAAAAAAAGTGAATTTAGTGACAAAATCACAGAAATAGTGACAAAAATTGACAGGTCCCAAAAAATGTGACTGCAGACAATCCCTGAACTTTTAATTTCTGTTTGAATGAGCCCTCCCACAATATTCTAGGACCATTGAGTTGATACGATCACCCCTGGGGAAAAAAAAAAAAAATATACACGCATCCATGATCTTTCTTCTGGCAAAAAATACAAAATTCCACATTTTTGCAGATAGGAGCTTGAAACTTCTATAGTAGGGTTCTCTGATATGCTGAATCTGATGGTGTGATTTTCATTAAAGTTCTACAACTTTTAGGGGGTGTTTCCCCCTTTTTTGTAAATAAGGCAAATTTTCTCAGATGCGTAACTTTTGATAGGTAAGACTAAACTTGAAAAAACTTACATATTTGAAACCAGCATAAAAATTTTATTCTTTTGACGTATCTATTGGTATCAAAATTCCTATTGAGCCAGGTTGCTCCTTATTTACAGTTCATTACCACAAACTGTTTGATGAAAGTTGTCAATCTCTCTCTGATCTTTCAAAAAATACCCTGATTCTCCAGCCTGGGACATTTTTCCTCTGCCAATTCAATGTAAAAAACGCCACCTTCTCTTACATTGGTAACATAGTTGAAAAACTAAGTGGTAAAGAAGATGGTGACAAAAAAGTTTCTTACTTGGGGAAATCTAAAAAATATGGAGGAAAATTTATCTATCCCTTTGTGCCTGATATAGACATGGTGAAACACAAAAGAATAGTTGCTGTTCTTCTTTTTCCTACTGTTACCAAGGGAACAAACCCCAGGCAAAAAAACCTTTGTCTTTTAATGTCAAGGTAAGAGGTGACATTTGTTGAGTGCAAAACAACTTCTCATTACCTATGTATTTGTACTTTACTATACATTTTCAATAAATTTGTTTAAAATAAGAAATTGGTTATTATTTATATTATGTCCCAACCTTGGCTTATGACCTGCCCAGGTTGGGACATGTCCAAAAATGTTGTTTTATTTAAAAAAAGTTGATTCACTGACAACAAACTTCTCATTCTGAAGAATGATAGTGTATGCCAGTACATGTTGAGCTAAACATAACATGGGCTGGTTTCCCCTATGTTATACTGATGGTTTGTGGGTTGATGGAAAATTGGGGACACAAGTAGTAGACCTAATATATCAGAATACTCCTGATGTGGACAAGGAGGTAATCAGTTATCACCTGGAAAAATTTGCTACAGTTTTTCAGGCTGAAATGTTTGGAATAGAACAGGCAACTGGAAGACAGTTGAAAATGGGAAGTACAGGAAAAGATATATGTATCTGAACTGACAATCAAGCATGCCTAAAGGCTCTTCAGAATGTAGAGCTGGAAAAATAGAGAATTGGAATGCTATGAAGCCCTGAATAGCTTGGCATCCAAAGGAAACCAGATTACCCTGATGTGGGTCCCAGGCTACTCTGAAATAAAGGATAATTAGATTGCAGATGAAGCAGCTAAGGCTGGGACATCAATAAGGTATTATGGTTCAGAACATTTCATCCCAATTTCTCAGAGTTGCTGGAAGGTGGCATTGAGGGGTTGGAGCAATGAGAGACCAGGGTAAATATCTACCAAATCATATTATTTATTTAGGAATAAAGTGAATACACCATTTTATGCCTTTTTTTATGCTTATTACAAATATAATAATCATTTCTATTTGAAATGAATTTCAGTCCCCCCCCCCTATATATACCTAACCCAACCCTGAATTGCCATATATAGGGGGGGGCTGAAATTAATTTCTAATAGAAATGCAAATTATATTTGCAATCAGCATAAAAAAAAGGCATTGAATGGTGTATTCACTTTAGTCCTAACTCAATAATATGATTTGGTAGATATTTACCAAGATCAGAACAAAATTGGCATAAGAAGGTTGGGCAGGGGCATTATTTAAGGGTGGCAAGGAGGGGCAGTTGCCCCCCCCCCAATGATGTGAAGAAAAAAATATTATACATCTCATGCCTTTTCACTATCTGGATATGGACCCCTCCCCCCCCCCAAATAAAAATGCTGGAGATTTGCCCCTGAGGTTGGGTGTAAGGAAACAAAGGAATTACCCCAAAGTTTAGCCCCACCCTGACTAAACATTTTCTATGACTGAAAAGGTCTGAGACAACAATGGATACAGAAGCCATAAGAGGAATTGGAAATTTCAGGAAACATTTTTCCCAAATAAGGAGGAGAGAGTCCCCATTAGGTAATTTTTTTGTTATTCATATTATTGAAATACAAATAAAGCAAACATACCACTCAATGCCTTTTTTATGCTCTTTCTAAATATAATAATAATTTTTGCCAGAAATAAATTTTACCCCCACCCCTATTTATACCAATTCAGGGTATATATTTGCACATTAGAGGGGTGGGATTTAAGTTTAAACTTACCTTTCAGATAAATTTCTACCAAATCATATCATTGACTTACACATAAAATGAATAGCCTGCACCATTTGATGCCTTTTTTTAATGCTGATTACAAATATAATAATCATTTCTATTGGACACAAATTTCAGCCCCCCCTATATATGCCAATTTGGGGTATATTTTTACAACCTAACCTAATCCTGAATTGGCATATATAGGGGGGGGGCTGAAATTCATTTCCAATAGAAATGATTAGGCTATTATATTTGTAATCAGCATAAAAAAGGCATTGAGTGGTATATTCACTTTATGCATAGCCTAAGTCAATAATATGATTTGGTAGAAATTTACCACCTCTCATTTGCTTCAGAAATAAATTATACCTCATCCCCCCTAATATGCAAATATATACCCTGAATTGGTATAGGCTATATAGGGGTGAGGGTAAAATTCATTTCCAACAAAAATGATTATCATATTTGGAAGAAAATAAAAAAGGCATTGAGTGGTATGTTTACTTTATTCATAAGTTAATAATATGAAAACAAAAAATTTACCAAAAAATCTAGGCTACAGAGTTGACTAGCATAGCTTATTGCAATAGTTAGTTGAATACAACCAGAAAGCTAAAATTTTGGTTTCAATAAGAACAAGAAAGAATTTTTAGCAGCACTCTTACAAGAACAACAAGGCAATCAGCATCTATAGATGGTAACCCCCAATCATTTTGCCATACTTGAAGTTCCATGCTTTGCGCTTTTGAATATTATGCCAACTTTGAACGAGGGTTGGCAAGTTTTTGGTCAATTCATATGTCCATTGAGCATCCAAATATGTGTCCTTTTCAGCCAAATCATATCCATATTTTTGTCTATAATATGTCCATAATATGTCCATCTTGAAATCTCAGAAACTAGTTTTTTTACGACTTGTAAACCTCTTTCAAAGTGGTCAGTTAACATCGAATATAATGAAAACGAAAAAGATTCATTTAGTACATCCATACAGAATGAACTAGTTAAAAGCACAAAAGTCATAAAAACATGTAAACAGTAAAAAAATAATTGTCGGAGCTTAAGGCTCATCTTCCTGCAAGAGTTCCACTTGACAGGTATGGTCGGCATGAGGGTCAGCATTTTCACTTCTCTTGGTAGCTTTTTGCCAATCAGAGTATTTCTTGTGCATGTCAAAAGGTACAATCCAGGAGTCAAGCGACGTTGCGGAGTGCTATGTAAGCTGAGTTGCTCTTTAATCAAGGGGATGACTTCCCCAAAGGTACAATTACTGGACATTTGAACACTGCTGAACAAAATAGATGTCGACACATTCTGATTGGATGCTGGTTTTTCGAACTGATGGGCGTGGGGGGGGGGGGGTTGCCCTTAATTGACTTTTGACTCTTACAAAGAGCACTAAGCTTCAATCAAATGAGCCCCATCTGAAGATTATACGACTACCCATTCCATAAAACCTTATATGCCCCTAGGGCATAACTTAAACCCTTGTCCCAGTGCTCTTAGGAGTTATGTAAACGCTGATGGCATTCTTATATGTTCTTTGGACCATTTTTAACAATATTTCTATCTCAAAATTTCTGTTGGATGCATCTAGGGAAAAGAATACGTGTTTGGAAAAGGTGTCTCCACCCTTCTCCACCTAGAATGGAGGGGTGAGACTTACTCCAAGGGTTGTATGGGCCTTGTGTATCAAGAATTGTTCTTAAAAAAAATTACACAAAAGGTCAAACATTAGCGCAGAGAGGGTTATTGAAAAAAGAGTAGCCCCCGTCAGATACGGAATAATTTGGCAGCCCCCGATATATACGGAATAAATTTCTGTTCGTCTTAAGTTTTAGTGTCGTTCCTTACTTTCAATGGAAAAAAAATTGTTTTCTTTATACATTGTTTTCTTTATTTCTTATCGTTTTTCAGATAATCCCAGAAAATCCATCCACCTTTATGGAAAATCCTACCACAAAAAATTCCTCTATATAAAGGTTATCCCATGTAAAATTGTTCCGGCGGGAAATTACCCCTGGACAATTCCTTCCCCGCTGCGATTTCTTCCCAGAAAACTTTTTGCTGGCGATTTTGCCCGAAAAATACTCCTTAGCATTCTTTTATTTTAACACAGATTTGTTTTTATTTAATTTCTGACCCTTTTTAAGGTCATTGGGGAATATCCCTGTGTGTAAAATATCCCCCCATTGGAAAGTTTCTCCCGCAGAAAATTTTCCATGGAGAAATTCTCTTGGTGATAATTCCCCCATAGAATCCCCCCCACAAAGATCTCCCAGAAAATTCCAAATCGGCTGAAAACTTCCGCCAGACAATTCCCTCAAAGCGTCTCCGTATGTACAATGGGATCAACAACGAGAAAATAAGACAAATAACACGAATTTTACTGTGTGCCAGCTGATGGAACGATATATCAAATTTAATAGAGGGTCCATCAACTATTTATTGACTTCCGACAAGCCTTTGGCCTTACATGGAGAAAAGGTTTGTGACGTATTTTTAAATACTACGGTACGGTATCCCAGATGAAATCGTCAGAATCATTGAGGACACGTACAGTCAGTCCAAAAACAAAATATTAACTAGCGATGGACTCTCTAATGAATTATTGACAATTCTTGGAGTCCGCCAGAGTTGCATCCCCTCCTCAAATTTGTTCAGCCTATTCCTGCCTGCAATCTTCTCCCTGATACCCACTGAGCATGGGTCAAAATTATAAGGGATTCCACTCGACAAACTAGCGAATGCTAATGACATCGATCAGCTAGCTATGATCGCCCAACAATCCCAGGAAGAAAGCGTATCTTTATCAGTGAAGCCGTTTGAGATACAAAATGGCACAGACAAAGCTAAAGTCATAGCTACATCACGTCGCGACACTTCACCCAAACAATCAATCAATTTCTTTACCTTGGTAGTCTCTTAATGGCTGATAGTACCCACACTGCTGACATCAAACTTCACCTCGCCCTTGTCAGCTCTAGTTTCAGAAATCTTTCAAACTTATCCAGCCACCTTCCGAACCATTTGAAAATTCATTTTCTTATCAGCCTGATCATGCCCGTTGCTCTTTCTGGCTGTTAATCATGGACGGTGAAAAAGAAAATTAATATATCCTTTTCGCATTCAAAATGAGATGCCCGGAATCGGATTGCAAAAATTAGCTGCACGAGGCGTCTTGAATTAGCAAAGGAAAAAGTTCGAAAATGACTAAAGTCACCAGACACGATCCTAGACGAAGTTTAAAGGCATTAAATGCAGTAAGGGCATGTTAAGAAATTGAATCCTGCTCACCTACTCAGGATTTTGCTCGAAGAAACTATTGAAGAACGCAGATTAAGAGTTGGATTGGTAACTATAACCGGCAGTGTATCATCCAGCTATCCAAAACTGCACCTGGCAGAATTGCATATCAAGCACTTGTCTACAGAATCTAAAAAAAAGTGGCCCCAAAGTGTCCTCTCATCTGGACAGGACTTGAATAAGTAAGTCCAGTAAGAATCCTTCTGCAGCTTCTTATGAAGTTACTCACCCATATCGAGAACCCGTACCAAATATAAGGATCGAGAATGAAGCTATGTATAAGTTTGAGGGCTGAGACATGAAGTGTATGTTTTAGTTTTTCGATTACAGATCCAACCTGATTTAATTTGTTCTTCAATGTTCCTGGGGAGCTGTATTCAAAAAGACGGACAAAGTTTGGTTTAGGGTCTATCCTCTTACCAATATTTTATACTGCTTGGGAATTTTACTGTCCGACAGAAACATGGGTACTTGGGAAGACGATGGAAGATTTGTTAAATGCTTTCCAGAGGGATTGTCAATAAATAGTTGTGCCAGTTTTACTGACCGTATATAAAATAAGAATCTATACGGAAAATGTGATTGTATCCCATTTTCTAGGACTATGATAAGAAGAAGAATGTGATTGGTAGGACACGTTTTTTGTATAGAAAAAATGAGAAAATGCCATAGAGTACTATTTTCAGCCATCCATCAAGGGCCAAATGGAAAGAGAGTCGTCCTCGAATGGCGTGGGAAGAGGTTGTAAAGGAAAACTTAAAGGAAACTGGAAGTTTTTGAGGAGAGGTAAGGAGTCAAGCTTCAAACCGATCGAGGTGGATGAAAAGCGCGCAAATTTATATTTGCCTCAGGCGGCTTGGTTCTGCAGCGAATTTTTAGGAGTAGTTACTTGTAGTTGAGTGAAATAAGCGCCACCTTGTAAAAAATATTACATTTCAATTGGTTTGGACCACAGACAAAAAGTATATGATACCTTTGTCTATGTGCCCTACCCTACAATGTTAGTATAAAGGTTGGGTATCCGGGTTTCCTTAGGCTATGTATGATTACTTTAGTTCATGCAAGGAGGCCTGAAAAACTGAGGATAGACAAGCAAAAGAACCAAATTAATTGGTACCAAAAAATCATTTCGGTTGGACGTGGACGTCTGTATTAAACACATTTTGTCTGTGATTTGGACATTATGATCTTAAGGGCTCGGCACACGTATCTGATTTCGGGAACCAATTTCAGCATCAGTGGACAAACGATAGCGGTAAGAAAAATTCATTGAAAGAAAAATTTATTGCGCGAGATTTTCAAAACAAAACATCATGGACACAAATAGTCAACTAAAGTTTATTAATAGTTGCATGATTGATCTCAGCTTAGTTCTCAGCTCATTAGCGGGGTCTTTCACCACAGACATCTCTGGCTGACTATTTATTTGTATCCCTAATTTTGGCGATGATTATGATGAAAATCGGTGCTGATTTTGTAAATCGGCTCCGAAAACTAGAAAATTTGTCAAGCTCAAATCGATGCCGATTTCTTTTAAAATCGGTGCTGATTTGGAAATCAGTTCCCGAAATCAGCTACGTGTGCCCAGCCCTTTAATTCCGGCTATGACACCACCTAATTGAAAGCAGAAAACACTGTTTCTGCAATGAGATATCTTTGAAGTAGAAGATAAGAAAGGTTGAACCTTTAAACCAGGAACTAAAGTATCAATCTTATGGTAAAGGTTTTTCCTACCCTAAGCTAGTCAGTTAACTGAATGAAGGCGTATCTGGGGTAAAATTTTACTTTTGGGTTTCTTGGAAACTGGTTAGGTTAGGAAAATGAAACTTTCAGGGATGGGTCTACAGGCTTAAGTATGTCATGGGAAGGTATTTTGAAGTACCTAACTCGGTCAATATCTACGAAATCATATTATTGAGTTAGGACTAAAGTGAATACACCATTCGATGCGTTTTTTATGCTGATTATGAATAGGCTATAATAGGAAGCATTTCTATCAGAAATGAATTTCAACCCCCCCCCCTATATAGGCAAATTCAGAGTTATGTTTGGTATAGCCGAGATAGAGGGGTGGGGGCTGTAATTAATTTCCGATAGAAATGCTTATTATTTTCATAATCAGCATAAAAAAAGGCATCAAATGGTGTATTCACTTTAGTCCTAACTCAATAATATTACTGCACATTACTAGTTGTTTTAACTCATATTTCATCCTATAGGCTATTACTATCATAATTATAAATCACTGCTTACCTTACACAACTTCAGCTTTTAACCTTGTTCATTAAAATATATTCCAAAATCCTATTTCAATCCTAAACGATTTAATTTCCTATCCTTGCTAACTATTTTTATGGTATAATAAAACCAGGTTTGTTGTGATGTCGATACTTAGTTTATCAGAAACCCTTACCCTTGAGGGTAGCAGGCACATGCCAAACACCTCTGTGTTGATAAGATCATTTAAACTGTATTAATTAGGGAAAGGATTTGACAAGAGAGACCAGTAAAAATAACCAAATTGTTTTTAAAGGACAAATTATGTCATGGGAAGATGTTTTTGAAATCCCTCTTCCACCCAAACTCAAAAATTTTCTAAAATTCTACTTTAGAAGCTTTTAAAGAATTTCTAAAGTACTAAAAGATAGAGTGCTAAAAACATCAGAATCAACTTCAGAAGAGACGTTATGTCACGGGAAGAGGTTATTAAAATTCCCCTTCCCCCCAAACTCAAAATTCTACTTTAGAAGCTTTTTAAATATTTCTAAAGCACTAATAGATAGAGTGCTACGAAAACCAGAATCAACTTCAGAGGACAAATTATGTTATGGGAATATGTTTTTGAAATTTCCCTTCCCCCCAAACTCAAAATTTTCCAAAATTCTACTTCAGAAGCTTTTTTAAATATTTCTTTACCGCTAAGACACAGAACACTACAAACATCAGAATTTACTTTATAGAACAATTTTTGTCAGGGGACGATGTTTTTGAAATCCCCCTTCCCCTCAAACTCAAAAATTTCCAAAATTCTACTTTAGAAGGTGTTTAAATATTTTTAAAGCACTAAGAGATATAGCACTACAAATCCCAGAATCGACTTTATAGGACAAATTATGTCACGGGAAGATGTTTTTGGAATCCCCCTTCCCCCCAAACTCAAAATTTTCCAAAATTCTACTTTAGAAGCTTTTTAAATATTTCTAAAGCATTAATAGATGGAGTGCTAAAAACATCAGAATCAACTTCAGAGGACATGTTATATCACGGGAAGAGGTTTTTAAAATCCCCCTTCCCCCCAAACTCAAAAATTTCCAAAATTTTACTTTAGAAGCTTTTTTAAATATTTCTAAAGCACTAATAGATAGAGTGCTACAAGTTTCAGAATCGACTTCAGATGACACGTTATATCACGGGAAGAGGATTTTAAAATCCCCCTTCCCCCCAAACTCAAAATTTTCCAAAATTCTACTTTAGAAGCTTTTAAAATATTTCTAAAGAATTAATAGATAGAGTGCTAAAAACATCAGATGCGACTTCAGAGAACATTTTATATCAGGGGAAGATGTTTTTTAAATCCCCCTTCCCCCCAAACTCAAAATTTTCCTAAATTATACTTTAGAAGCTTTTTTAAATATTTCTAAAGCACTAATAGATAGAGCGCTACAAGTTACAGAATCGACTTCAGAGGACACGTTATATCACGGGAAGAGGGTTTTAAAATCCCCCTTCCCCCCTAACTCAAAATTTTCCAAAATTTTATTTTAAAAGCTTTTTAAATATTTCTAAAGCACTAATAGATAGAGTGCTAAAAACATCAGAATCGACTTTAGAGGACAATTTACGTTATAGGAAGATGTTTTTGGAATCCCCCTTTTCCCAAAACTATAAATTTTCCAAAATTTTACTTCAAAAGCTATTTTAATAATTTATAAACAGCTAAGAAATGGAACGCTGAAAACTGCACAATCAACTGGAAAGAACACTTTGTGTCATGGGAAGTTGTTTTTGAAATCCCTCTTCCACCCAAACTCAAAATTTTCTAAAATTCTACTTTAGAAGCTTTTAAAGAATTTCTAAAGTACTAAAAGATAGAGTGCTAAAAACATCAGAATCAACTTCAGAAGAGACGTTATGTCACAGGAAGAGGTTTTTAAAGTTCCCCGTCCCCCCAAACTCAAAATTTTCCAAAATTCTACTTTAGAAGATTTTTAAATATTTCTAAAGCACTAATAGATAGAGTGCTACAAAAACCAGAATCGACTTCAGAGGACAAATTATGTTATGGGAATATGTTTTTGAAATCCCCCTTCCCCCCAAACTCAAAATTTTCAAAAATTCTACTTCAGAAGCTTTTTTAAATATTTATAAAGCGCTAAGACATAGAATGCTACAAACAGCTTCAAATTGTTACTTTAGAAACTTGTTTAAATATTTCTAAAGCGCTACGACATAGAGCACTACAACCACCAGAAGCCACTTTAGAGGACAATTTATGTCATGGCAAGATGTTTTTGAAATCCCCCTTCCCCCCAAACAAAAAAATTTAAGCAGTTTTGCTTTAGATGCTTTTTTATTTATTTGTAATGCGCAAAGACAGAATGCTACAAACATCAGAATCGACTTTAGAGGGCAATTCATGTCATGGGAAGATGTTTTTAAAGTCCCCTTTCCCCCCAAACTCAAAATTTTCCAAAATTCTATTTTAGAATCTTTTTTAAATATTTCTAAAGCGCTAAGACATAGAACACTACAAACATCAGAATCGACTTTGGAAGACAATTTGTGTCATGGGAAGATGTTTTTGAAATCCCCCTTCCCCCCAAATTCAGAATATTCCAAAGTTTTACTTTAGAAGCTTTTTAAATATTTCTAAAGCACTTATAGATAGAGTGCTAAAAAAATTAGAATCACCAATAGAGGACATGTTATTTCACTGGAAGAGGATTTAAAAATCACCCTTCCCACCAAACTCAAAATTTTACTTTAGAAGCTTTTTAAATATTTCTAAAGCACTAATAGATAGAGCGCTACAAATTTCAGAATTGACTTCAGAGGACACGTTATATCAAGGGAAGAGGTTTTTAAAACCCCCTTCCCCCCAAACTAAAAAATTTCCAAAATTCTACTTTAGAAGCTTTTTAAATATTTCTGAAGTATTATTAGATAGAGTGCTAAAAACATCAGAATCGACTTCAGAGGACACGTTATATCACGGGAAGAGGTTTTTAAAATCCCCCTTCCCCCTAAACTCAAAAATTTTACTTTAGAAGCTTTTTTAAATATTTCTAAAGCACTAATAGATAATAGAGCGCTACAACTTTCAGAATCGACTTCTGAGGACACGTTATATCACAGGAAGAGTTCTTTAAAATCCCCCTTACCCCCAAACTAAAAATTTTCCAAAATTTTATTTTAAAAGCTTTTTAAATATTTCTAATGCACTAATAGATAGAGTGCTAAAACATCAGAATCGACTTCAGAGGACAAATTCTGTTACGGGAAGATGTTTTTGGAATCTCCTTTCCCCCCAAACTCAAAATTTTCCAAAATTCCACTTCAGAAGCGTTTTTGAATATTTCTAAAGTACTAAGACATAGAACGCGACAAACAGCAGAATCGACTACAGAGAGAAAGTTGTTTCATGAAAAGATGTTTTTAAAACCCTCCTTCCCCCCACACTCAAAAATTTAAAAAATTATACTTTAGAAGCTTTTTAAATATTTCTAAAGCAATAATAGATAGAGTGCTAAAAAAATCAGAATCGACTTCAGAGGACAATTTATGTCACCGGAAGATGTTTTTGAAATCCCCCTTCCCCCCAAACTAAAAATTTTCCGAAATGTTAATTTAGAAGATTTTTAAGTATTTCTAAAGCATTAATAGATAGTGCTAAAAAAATCAGACTGGACGTCGGAGGACATGCTATATCACGGGAAGAGGTTCTGAAAACCCCCTTCCCCCCAAACTCAAAATTTTCCAAAATTCTACTTTCGGATTTTTTAAAATATTTCTAAATAATTAAGAGATAGAGTGCTAAAAACATCAGAATTGACTTCAGAGGACAAGTTATATTTCAGGAATAGGTTTTAAAATTCTCCTTACACCCAATCTCAGAATTTTCCAAAATTCTACTTCAGAAGCTTTTTTAAATATTTCTAAAGCACTAATAGATGGAGCGCTACAACTATCAGAATCGACTTCAGAGGACAAATTATGTTATGGGACGATATTTTTGAAATCCTCCTTCCTCCCAAACTCAAAATTTTCCGAAATTCTACTATAGAAGCTTTTTAAATATTTCTAAAGCACTAATAGATAGAGTGCTAAAAATATCAGAATTGACTTCAGAGGACACGTTATATCACGGGAATAGATTCTTTAAATCCCACTCCCCCCCAAACTCAAAATTTTCCCAAATTATACTTTAGAACCTTTTTAGATATTTCTAAAGCATTAATAGATAGAGCGCTACAAATATCAGAATCGACTTCAGAGGACAAATTATGTTGTGGGAAAATGTTTTTGAAATCCCCTTACCATTCATCCCATTTCCCCTTCATACTCTAAAATCTGGTGGATAATTTGAAATTTGAAAAGCCTTATTTTCCACGGGGGTATTTTGATTTGGGGGGAGGGGGATTTTAAAAACCTCTTCCCGTGACATAACACGTCCTCTGAAGTCGATTCTGATGTTTTTAGCACTCTATGTCTTAGCGCTTTAGAAATATTTAAAAAGCTCCTAAAGTATAATTTTAGAAAATTTTGAGTTGGGAGGGAAGGGGGATTTCAAAAACATCTTCCCATAACAGGAATTGTCGTCTAAAGTCGATTATGACATTTGTAAAGCTCTATGTGTTAGCACTTTAAAAATATATAAAAAACCTTCTGAAGTAAAATTTTTGAAAATTTTGAGTTTGGGGCAAAGGGGATTTCAAATACATCTTCTCATGATATAACTTGTCCTCTTAAGTTGATTCTGATGTTTGTAGCGCTCTCTGTCTTACCTAGACCCCAGCACCACGCCGGCGTATCAACAAACGCTGCCAACGAGAGGCTCGGTTGACCGCCACTGAAGTGTCACAACTTCGCTGGCGAATCGACTTCAGAGGACACGTTATATCAAGGGAAGAGGTTTTTAAAACCCCCTTCCCCCCAAACTCAAAATTTTCCAAAATTCTACTTTAGAAGCTTTTTAAATATTTCTGAAGCATTAATAGATAGAGTGCTGTAAACATCAGAATTGACTTCAGAGGACACGTTATATCACGGGAAGAGGGTTTTAAAATCACCCTTCCCCCAAAACGAAAAAATTTCCGAAATTTTAATTTAGAAGCTTTTTTAAATATTTATAAAGAAATCACAGACAGAGAGCTACAAGTTTCAGAATCGACTTCAGAGGACACGTTATATCACAGGAAGAGGTTTTTAAAATCTCCCTTCACCCCTAACTCACAATTTTCCAAAATTCTAATTTAAAAGCTTTTTAAATATTTCTAAAGTAATAAAAGATACAGTGCTAAAAACATCAGAATCGACTTCAGAGGACAAATTATGTTACAGGAAGATGTTTTTGGAATCCCCCTTCCCCCCAAACTCAAAATTTTCCAAAATTCTACTTCAGAATTTTTTTTAAATATTTCTAAGGCGCTGAGACATAGAACGCTACAAACCGCAGAATCGACTTAAGAGGACAATTTTTGTCAAGTTAAGATGTTTTTGAAATCCCCCTTCCCCCCAAACTCAAAATTTTCCAAAATTCTACTTTAGAAGCTTTTTAAATATTTCTAAAGCATTAATAGATAGAGTGCTAAAAACATCAGAATCAACTTCAGAGGACAAGTTATATAACGGGAAGATGTTTTTAAAATCCCCCTTCCCCCCTAACTCAAAATTTTCCAAAATGTTATTTTAGAAGCTTTTTAAATATTTCTAAAGCACTAATAGATAGTGCTAAAAACATCAGAATCGACTTTAGAGGACACGTTATATCACGGGAAGCGGTTTTTAAAATCCCCATCCCCCCAAACTCAAAATTTTCCAAAATTCTAATTTAGAAGCTTTTTAAATATTTATAAAGCACTAATAGATAGAGTGCTAAAAACATCAGAATCGACTTCAGAGGACAAGTTATATCACGGGGAGATGTTTTTAAAATCCCCCGTCCCCCCAAACTCAAAATTTTCCAAAATTCTACTTAAGAAGCGTTTTAAATATTTCTATAGCACTAATAGATGGAGCGCTACAACTATCAGAATCGACATCAGAGGACAAATTATGTTTTGGGACGATATTTTTGAAATCCTCCTTCCTCCCAAACTAAAAATTTTCCTAAATTCTACTTTAGAAGCTTTTTAAATATTTATAAAGCACTAATAGATAGAGCGCTAAAAATATCAGAATTGACTTCAGAGGACACTTTATATCACGGGAAGAGGTTATTAAAATCCTCATTTCCCCCAAACTCAAAATTTCCCAAAATTCTACTTTAGAAGCTTTTTAAATATTTCTAAAGCACTAATAGATAGAGCGCTACAAATATCAGAATCGACTTCAGAGGACAAATTATGTTATGGGAAGATGATTTTGAAATCCCCTTACCATTCATCCCATTCCCCCTTCATACTCTAAAATCTGGTTGATACTTTGAAATTTGAAAAGTCTTATTTTCCACGGGGGTATTTTTATTTGGGGGGGAGGGGTATTTTAAAAACCTCTTCCTGTGACATACCGTGTCCTCTGAAGTCGATTCTGATGTTTTTAGCACTCTATGTCTTAGCGCTTTAGAAATATTTAAAAAGCTCCTAAAGTAGAATTTTAGAAAATTTTGAGTTTGGGGGGAAGGGGGATTTCAAAAACATCCTCCCATAACATAAATTGTCCTCTAAAGCTGATTCTGGTGTTTGTAACGCTCCATGTCTTAGCACTTTAGAAATATTTAAAAAAGCTTGTGAAGTAGAATTTTGGAAAATTTTGAGTTTGGGGCAAAGGGGGATTTCAAACACATCTTCTCATGACATAACTTGTCCTCTTAAGTTGATTCTGATGTTTGTAGCGCTCTGTGTCTTACCTAGACCCAAGCACCAAGCCGGCGCATCAACCAAACGCCGCCAACGAGAGGCTCGGTTGACCGCCACTGAAGTGTCACAACTTCGCTGGCGAATCGACTTCAGAGGACACGTTATATCAAGGGAAGAGGTTTTTAAAACCCCCTTCCCCCCAAACTCAAAATTTTCCAAAATTCTACTTTAGAAGCTTTTTTAATATTTCTGAAGCATTAATAGATAGAGTGCTGAAAACATCAGAATCGACTTCAGAGGACACGTTATATCACGGGAAGAGGTTTTTAAAATCCCCCTTCCCCCTAAACTCAAAAATTTCCGAAATTTTACTTTAGAAGCTTTTTTAAATATTTCTAAAGCACTAATAGAGCGCTACAAGTTTCAGAATCGACTTCAGAGGACACGTTATATCACGAGAAGAGGGTTTTAAAGTCCCCCTTCCCCCCTAACTCAAAATTTTCCAAAATTTTATTTTAAAAGATTTTTAAATATTTCTAAAGCACTAATAGAAAGAGTGCTAAAAACATCAGAATCGACTTCAGAGGACAAATTATGTTACAGGAAGATGTTTTTGAAATCTCCCTTCCCCCCAAACTCAAAATTTTCCAAAATTCTACTTCAGAAGCTTTTTTAAATATTTCTAAAGCGCTAAGACATAGAACGCTACAAACAGCAGAATTGACTTGAGAGGATAATTTTTGTCACGGGAAGATGTTTTTGTAATCCCCCATCCCCCCAAACTCAAAATTTTCCAAAATTATATTTTAGAATCTTTTGAAATATTTCTAAAGCATTAATAGATAGAGTGCTAAAAACATCAGAATCAACTTCAGAGGACAAGTTATATCACGGGAAGAGGTTTTTCAAATCCCCCTTCCCCCCTAACTCAAAATTTTCCAAAATTTTATTTTAGAAGCTTTTTAAATATTTCTAAAGCACTAAGATAGAGTGCTAAAAACATCATAACGGACTTCAGAGTACATGCTATATCAAGGTAAGAGTTTTTTAAAACCCCCTTACCCCCCCACTCAAAATTTTAAAAAATTATAATTCATAATCTTTTTTAATATTTATACAGAACAAATAGAGAGAGTGCTAAAAACAGCATAGTCGACTTCAGAGGACATATTATATCACAGGCATATGTTTTTTAAATCCCCCTTCCCCCCGAACTCAAAATTTTCAAAAATTCGACTTTAGAAGCGTTTTAAATGTTTCTATAGCACTAATAGGTGGAGCGCTACAACTATCAGAATCGACTTCAGAGGACAAATTATGTTTTGGGACGATGTTTTTGAAATCCTTCTTCCCCCCAAACTCAAAATTTTCCGAAATTCTACTTTAGAAGCTTTTTAAATATTTCTAAAGCACTAATAGATAGAGTGCTAAAAAGATTTTTTAAATATTTCTAAAGCACTAATAGATAGAGTGCTAAAAATATCAGAATAGACTTCAGAGGACACGTTATATCACGGGAATAGGTTCTTAAAATCCTCCTTCCCCCCAAACTCAAAATTTTCCAAAATTCTACTATAGAACCTTTTTAAATATTTCTAAAGCACTAATAGATAGAGCGCTACAAATATCAGAATCGACTTCAGAGACAAATTTTGTAATGGGAAGATGATTTTGAAGTCCCCCTTACCATTCATTCCATTCCCCCTTCATACTCTAAAATCTGGTTGATAATTTGAAATTTGAAAAGCCTTATTTTCCACGGGGGTATTCTTATTTGGGGGGGAGGGGTATTTTAAAAACCTCTTCCTGTGACATAACATGTCCCCTGAAGTCGATTCTGATGTTTTTAGCACTCTATGTCTTAGCGCTTTAAAAATATTTAAAAAGCTTCTAAAGTAGAATTTTCGAAAATTTTTGAGTGTTGGGGGAAGGGGAATTTCAAAAACATCCTTCCATAACATAAATTTTCCTCTTAAATCGATTCTGATGTTTGTAGTGCTCTATTTCATGGCTATTTAGAAACATTTAAAAAAGTTTCTAAAGTAAAATTTGGGAAAGTTTTGAGTTTAGGGCAAAGGGGGATTTCAAATACATCTTCTCATGATATAACTTGTCCTCTTAAGTTGATTCTGATGTTTGTAGCGCTCTCTGTCTTACCTAGACCCCAGCACCACGCCGGCGTATCAACAAACGCTGCCAACGAGAGGCTCGGTTGACCGCCACTGAAGTGTCACGACGTCGCTGGCGTGCCGCTTGAAGAGGCGGCGGTGTTTGGTTGACTTTGAATTAATTTTGCGGCAATTCTTTATTGCGTCAACCGCAAAGTCGAAGTTTTTCTTTTCTCGTGTGGTTTAAGTATTTTGATTTTCCTGATTAGAAATCAAGCAGGGCTTGCACTATTCCTAATTTTCGGGGATTTCCCCAGAAATCTATGTGCCACCCCAAAAAAATTTGGTTCCCCAAATCCCCGAAAATCATCCAATCATGTTGCCACCCCAAGTGATTTATCACTAGTGACCTTCCCTGCCAAATATTACTTTGTATACCATAAGTCTTCACTACTCTCGTGTACGTTAATTTTCGTCTCTTGTGTTACTTTGCATATAAACCAGACAGATATAATTGCAATATACACAGTTCTTCATATGCTGACAAAAGTATCGTCTTTATGAGATTCAGTAATAAAAACAAGTTTTTTTTTTTTAACTGAAAATAAGGAGCAACATTAAAACTTAAACCGAACAGCAATTATACCGTATATGAAAGGGACTTTCCCCTCCTCCACGCCTTGCGCTTTACGTTACTTTAGCGTAAAGAGCTAGGGGTTGAGGAGGGGACAGCCCCTTTCGTAAACGGAATAATTATTATTCATTTTAAGTTTTAACGTCGCTCCTTACTTTCAGCTAATAAAATTTGTTTTTATTTAATTTCTGAACGTTTTTCAACTAATTCTGGTTTGATTTTGGCTCCCAGTGCATGAAAAATTAAAACACAATTGGCTTATTAGTTTTGGAAGATTTATTCTGGATATGAAGGGTCGCCCCTCCTCAATACGTTGCTCTTTACACTAAAGCTGTTGGCACTTTTAAAAAAGCTTCCTATTCTAATTAAAAAGCTCCTTTTTTTTCAATTTTAGTAAAGAGTCAAACTTTAGCGTAAAGAATAAGGTATTGAGGAGGGGCAATCCTTCATATATGGCATAATTTCTGTTTGTTTTTGAATAATGCTGCTAAATCTGGCTCACCTTCTATGAAATATACCCCTCCCCC
>NC_142799.1:30677454-30696069 GCF_049724085.1 Artemia sp. Qi Xiang Cuo
CGCCCTACTAACAGGGCTAATAAATTTGGCGGTAGCGTGATACAAACTGAGGTGTTGGGCAAGAAATCGGTGCTCAGAATTCAGTGACAACTGATTTTATTTACAAAAGAAGATAAAAAGAAAAATATTCTAATTCTGTTTATGTTGAATACTTCCAAACCTCATCTAGGTCTAAGGTCTAATGATCTACTTGTTCAATCCACCAATGTTTACCGAAAAGAAAAGATTAAGTTAATCTTAGGCTAACGATTGTTTCTACTTAAAAGGTTACACTTGAACAGCTAGTCAAGGCTTGAGCTCTGGGTTATTAAAATCCTTTAGTTCAAGCTATTTTTGAGCTAAGCTAAGAACAACCGTACTTGCTTTTAATTTAAATTTTATTAACCCAAACCAAGAGATTCTCTTATTATTTCTTGAAAGGGCGGTGTATTGCTTGGACCCTTATTAAGCTTTAACTTTAGCAGGGAAAGCTTAATTGAAGATATCTGGACATAAAGAGTTTGGAAATTCTTACGCTGATATTATTGTTGCCTTTTTCCCCGAACCTGCCTGTATAAACATTAAGGTCACCTTCGTATAAACATGCAGTACGGGGTTAACGAAATGAAAGAATGATTAAAAAAGGGAACGGTGTTCCTCTTCGTATAAACGTTCTGAGGATTGCACAAAGGGGGGAATTAATGTTATTGTCCGATAACTCCAATTTTTGGATATAAAAGGTCCTTCATGTAGTCAAGCTAAGCCTCAAGGGACTCTATGAGGCTGACAAGGGGAAGCACAAATGGCTCTCCCAGCTTTCTCTTCTTGGTTAAGGTTTCCTTTCCTCTTTAAACCCTCAGTTATTCAAAGCTTAAATTTCTGGGAAGAAATTTAATTTGGCTTATTCCTAACCTTAAAATGCTGTTTTGTCCAAATGGCTCAAGCCTTGTCTAGGTGGAAATTGTTGTCATCCGTACAATAGCAATTTCCAGAAATAATCCCTGAAAATTTTACCTTCATACCCTTAGGCATAATTGTAATAGTAGTCACAACAGTAGTATAACTACTCGACTTAATACAATTAGCCATTGCTCTGATAGGCTACTGTCGATTTGCTCTTTTTTAATCGTATAACTTTTAGAATTTTCATCTTAATGCCCTTAATCTTACAAGCAGTTACGATAGAAGTAGTAATTGGAGCAATAGTAATAATAGAACTAGTAAATGTTGCAGTAGCAGTAGTACTAGTAGTAGCCTAGTGTGCGCATATTGCCTTTTGGTCAATTGATCTCCCCCTTTAAGTATTCTCTGAGAGTTCCAACTTAATGCACAAACCAATTATTAAGATACGCTATTTTCACATCTAATACACATAGTCTCTTTTGTTAGTTCAAATTTACCATCCATATTCTCTCAAATTTTACCTTCATAGCCTTAGGCTTAATATTACTATTATCACAGTAGTTTCGGTGGTAGTAAAAGTAGTTACAGTCTTAGGGTTGTATTAGTAGTAGTAGTAGCAGTATTATTAGCGGTAGTACCATGGGCAATTGCCTTTTGGTCAGTTGAACATTGCTTTCATGATGCCTTGGAAGCTTTACCTTGAAATTTTAAGCCGTTCCAAAACTATTATTGATGTGCGCTTTTGACACCCTTTTGACGCCCTTTTCAGCTTAGCATTCTAAAATTTACAAGTTATTCTAATTGAAGTAGTAGTTGGAGTAGTTTAGTAGCAGTAGTAGCATAAGGCAAAGTAGCAGTGGTATTAGCGTTATTAGTGACAAGCATATTTTACCTTTTTGTCAATTGATTTTCCCCTTTCAGCATTCTACAAGATAACCAACTTAATATTTAGATCAATTCTCGAAATACACCCTTTGGACAATCTGCGTGCGCATAGCGTGTTTTGATTTTGTTCAGTTTCCCTATCAATATTCCGTCAAATTTTCAACTTCGTACATGTACCTTTAATTTTGCTTGTATCATAGTAGTAGTGGTAGTAGTAGGAACAGTAGTAGCAGTAATAGTACATAATTATTAGTAGTAACAGTAATAGCAGCAATGTTAATAACAGTACGAACAATTACATTTTGCTTATTAGTCAACTGAACATCCCACTCATGATGTCCCTGAAGTTTCCTCTTGGTATGATAAGCCGTTCCCAAAATTTTACTGATACGCCCATATCAGCAATCTTTATACACATAGTATGTTTTGATTGAGTTCAAATTTCCCCTCAACGTTTCCTCAGATATTTTTTTTAATATCCTCAGCCTTAGTAGTACTCGCTACAGAAGTATTAGTTTTAGTGATAGTAGTGGTAGCAGTAATAGTACTTTTGGTAGCAGTTGAAGCAGTAGTAGTTGTAGTAGTAGTAGCGTGCAAATATTGCCTTTTAGGTCAATTGATCATCTCCCTTGTCATTTCCTGAAATTTCCAAATTAATATACTCAATCTTTCCTGAGGGACACCCTTTTGACAATTCAAATACACATAACATGTTATTATGAAGTTTAAAACTCCCCTCAACATTCCCTGAAAGACTCATCTTCGTATCATTCATGTATCATTCGTATCGACTCATGCCCTTCGTATTTTGTGAAAGTAGAAGTCAAACATGCATACCTATTCTCAATAACATGTATTATATGTAAACAATGACAAATTGCATAACTTGCAGCCCTTGCCCTGAGGCCTCAAGGGGGGGGGACATCCCCACACATATTATTACTGAGCTTTTCAACAATGCTGAAAAAATTGATGTCTCAAACTTTGTTTGGATGTTTGTTATGGAAAATGATGGGTGTGGGGGGGGGTCTCTCAAATCACTTTGACTCTTAAAAAGGACACTACGACTTCTGATTTAAAATCCAATGAAATCCATCTGAATTTAATATAACCACCCAGTCCATAAAAACCTTATATGCACCCAGGGCATAACTTAAAGCCATTGCCCCAGGGCTCTGGGAATGTTCCAACCTTGGAGGCATTGTTATATGTTCTTTAGAATATTCTAAAGAAAACTGTCATCGCAAAATTTCAATCATATGTATTTGGTGTAAAGAAGGGTAGCTGGGGGGGGGGGCTAGTTGACCCCCATCAACATTGATCCTTAAAAAGGATCAAAAACTTCCAGCTTCCACCAAATCAGCCAACTTTAAAGTTTATAGAACCATCCTTTCTAAAAGAACCTCAAATGCCCAAGGGGCATAACTTACAACCCTCGCCCAAAGGCTCTGGTGGTTTGTATCAACCTCAAAAGCCTTGTTATTTGATCTTTAGACTATTTTGAATAAAAGACCTATCTCAAAATATCTATTGGATGCATTTCGGGAAAACACGACGTGCTTGTGTGTGTGTGTGGGGGGGGGGTATCTGTGCTCTGATCACTTTCACTATAAAAAGGGAAATAAAACGTCTGATTACAGATCTAATGAATTGCCTCCAAAGCATATACAACCACCCTTTCCGTAAGAACCTTATAGACCCAAAGGGCATAATTTACAACCCTTGCCCTGGGGGAAGACCCCCTAGCTGTAGAGGGAGGGTCTTCCTTATAGATATAATGTCCGGACCCTTCAACCACGATGAACAAAATTGTTATCTCCAAATTTTGATTAGAGGTGTTAAGGAAAACAATGAGGGTGGAGGGGGGGGCCTGGTTGCTCTCAAAATCCCTTTGACTCTTAATAAGGGCACTATAACTTCTAATTTAAAATCGAATGAGCCCCATCTGAAGTTTATACGGCCGCCCATTCCATAAAACTTTGTATACTCTCATGGTATAACTTACAACCCTATCCCCAGGGCACTGGGGGGTTGTGCATATAATAATGCTTCAACCTTTCAACTACATTGAACAAAATGGCTATCTGAAAATTTTGATTGGATGTGTTTGGGGAAAATGATTAGCGTGTAAGGGTTTTAGTTGTCCTCCAATCACTTTCGGCAATTAAATAGGGCACAAGCCCATCCAATTTCCAACCGAATGAGCGCTTTTCGAAGTTTCTACGACAACTCCTTCGATACGAAGTGCCCTGTTCTAAAAAAAACAAACCAAAAAAAAAAAAAAAAAAAAAAAAAAAAAAAAAAAAAAACATTTTGCCCACATCGTTGTTTACTTAGGCAGCGCAATTGCGCTACCTATGTTCAGCATATAAAGACGTGCTCTCTTATTATTATTTTTTTTTTTATACGCTAAACCACTCAAGGACAACAAAACCTTTTTACAATTTTGCATAATAACATAAAGAAACCATTAAAAGTGGATGTTTTCTTCATTCATGGAAATCTAGAAAGAAACAGTTATGACAAAAACAGTCTTGCAAGAGTTTCTAAAAGTTTAAGAAGGTAAATAACTCGCTCCATAAAACTCACTATATTTCAAGATGTTCAAGAGGGGAAAATGGCTTAAAGTGAATTAATCAGCAAATAAAGACGAAAATATTATGAAAGTGACGCATGTTTATTCCAGTAAAAAAGGCAAAGAGAAAGTAATACAATTGGAAAAATGGGCTTCTTTTTATTCTTAATGTTTACCTCCTCTCTCTCTCTCTCTCTCTCTCCCTCTCTCTCTCATTCTTTCTTTCTAAAAAAGAAACATTCTACAATGTTCTAATCTAATGCACTGATTCATCGAGGGGTTTTCTCACAAGACGACAAATATAATAAGCCCGTGTTTTAGCACTAAGATCTTACATCTTTCTGCAAAGATTATCGTTTTTTAACTCATCTTTAGATCTTACAGTTCACTGATGTTAGCAAAAAGTTTGAAAGACGCCATCTTTCTGCCATATAGAACAATGATGAGAAAACTTTGATAATCTACTCATCACTGTTCTCAGACTGCTGATCAGAGCAGAATGATGACGTTTGCACAAGAACAGCAAAAGATGTAAGATCTTAGTTCAAAGATTTCACTTTTAAGCGTTTTCTGACAAAAGATGTAAGATCTTAGCACATTGATGAGTGAAAAACGGCCCTAATATATCCATAGTCACGGAGAAGCTCATTTTGAAGTTCTTTTTATATTATGTTTGTTTTAGGAAAATTATTAGACAATTTCTAGTAAGCCTACCTATAGTAGTAGATATTCTTCAATTTTTCTGACAGTTAACGTCAGTACCAGGCTTCACGACATTCAATCTATGCCCCCTCCCCCAACACATTCAAAACACTCCTCAAGATTGAGGTTTTTTTTACATAATCCCTAACCAAGTAGGCTTTTCTAACTTATTAGTACAGAAACAGTGCTATAATACTAGCAATACATGCTGGTCACAGCATTAGACGGCCGAAAACCGTCAAAACCAAGATGGCCTAGCCTCAGCTTCATTCAGTTTAGAGCTTTAGTTTTGGTCGTTTTTCGCAAAATACTCAAGGCTTTTGGCTTTCCTGAGAACATGTGAGCTATTTAAGGCAGTACCTGATCATACAATTCAGAATGGTTCAAACCACTTCAATTGTAAAGAGGGCAAAAGTTGAAAAGTTGTAGATCTAAATTATTTTAGGCGTAGCTTTAGACGAAGTTAAGGTCACTAGATCTTGCTCCTAAAATAATTGTTAATCAATTAACACCCTACCTTTCATTCCTCCATTCGGGAAATTAAGGGAAACTACAAAAGAAATCTCCCTATTATATTAAATAACTATAGAGTTATTTGCCAAGTTCTTAATAGAGTTATCAGATACAAAAGTTTAGCATATAATTACTGGAGAAGTTATCTAGTAAAAAAGAAATACTAACTTCAAGACAAGAGTAGGCGCCATTCATTAATCATTCGAAACACGTGTGAAAGTTTTAAACCAAAACGAGAACGATGCACAATTGGTCAATATTTGAATAACATTGGAAAATCAAAACCACTTCAAAGGACGAAATTTGGTTTTCATCTCTCTAAGCGAAGCTTTCTTTGAGTTTAATAATCCTAGCACGTTTTCTTTCAACAATTACAAAGAAAAAGGTCTTTAGGGATAGTAACGGACAATCCTGCAATAATAGAACGTCTGAACATAGAATCAGAAACAGACAAGAAAATGCTATCTTAGTATCCTTGGATTGTTGGAACAGGCTTCATTCTCTAACTTTGTGAATTGTCATTTGGAAAATAAAATTATTTGCAACCGTGAAGTTATGAAAAATAAGTACTTTATGCAGCTAAACAATTGTATATTTATATTTGAGGGTGATGGTGTTGTGACAATAAATTTAACAGCCAAAACAAAAATAAGAAATAGTATACAGAGTTGGGAAATATTATTAATAATAGAAGAATATAGAGGGTGATAGAGCTGCATCCTTCATTGTTGTGACAGCAAACATGCCCATGAATGAAGATGCGCCCTTACATGATTCTCCGTATCAAGAACCAACGAAATGTCCATAAAATACGTCCAGTTCAGACCGGGTCGACAATATGAAGCGTAAATCTCGCACAAAACAAAACCATGTAGCATCCCATAACTGAAAGTGTTACACTTAATAAAGAAAGAATATAACTAATTTGAATAACTTCAAAAACAGTCGGAGCGTTTGTACGCTAATGAATGGCTAAGTTACCATGAAACTACCTATAAAGAAAACATAATTCATCATACATTGCGCATAATATACTATCACGCTACTTATATAAAATCCGAACCCTTATAGAGCCTCTTCATTCAAGTGCAGACCTTTACCAAAGGTTGCGTAAATACCAATTCGAGTAAAACTACTGTGACATATAAATCGGAGTAACCTATAATATTTTAGCATGCCGCATATAAAACGAGAAAAGGGCTAAACAGTTTTAACTTAAAAGCCCTGATGATTAACTAATGATAATTTCTGGCTAAAGAAGAAGAATTTTATAATTTATTGAAAGAAATTTGAAATGGAGATGATGGTCTTATTTGAATAGAGCATTTAATTATGAATCAAATGCCGTGATAAATTTTTTGAGTAGCCATTATCAAGTTCTGAACCATTCCTATCACTCTTTTTTATTTCCTTATTTCCCCATCTTCATTTTTTTAATTTCACTTTAATTCAAAATAGCACTAATATTGGGTAAAGTTTTAGATGATAGTTTTTGTTGTTACCTTTAAAAGTAGCAGAGTTAGGTAGGCAAAATAAAACTTTCAGGAATGAAATCAGGACATAAATTGCACATTGGGAAAATGTTTTCAAGCTAGTTCCTCTACCAAGCCCCGATTTCTAGATTGCAGGAAAGAGAGGTAGGTCAAATCGGAAGACAGGCTTTGAAAATATTCTAAATGGCACTTGCGACAGGATCATCTAAACTTGTTGAGTCTAATTTTCCAGTAAACGATATCGTCTGACCAATAAACATACAGAGTGTTTGATTATTTACATGAAGGAAATGCAAGATTTTCCAGAAGAAATGCGTGGAAAGTTAATGTCCATCCTTTTCAACGTCAAAGGTAAGGAAAGTTCAATGAACCTTGTGAAACCTGATCATGTCCGCGAATCTATCCTAAACCGAGAAGCTAAGCAAAAAGTGGTGTTAAAGGTATTACGCTAAAACCTTTAGCCGTTTTCATTGTGAACAAGTAGAATACCATTTTCTTCAAAATTAAAAGAACCCTGTGCCAGTTGGCTGGAGAAGAGCAAGCAGAAGAGAAAAGCTGCAAAAGAGATCGGCCTGAAAGCTACTGAAGGGTTGCTGGGTAAAAAAATGTCAAGTTTCTCAAAGCTAGTTTCTGCGGCCAAAAGTGTAGCTGCCAAAGCATCACTGAAATTTTACGTGATTAGAAAGGTCATATTGGCATCCCAAGGCGGTCATGACTCTCCAGTGGATGTTCTGGTGAAACTCCTATCATACCAATGGTTCCCATTCTCAATTATAATTTGTTAAGAAAAAGAAGGCGTTCTGAAACTACGCGGTGGTAATAAATCAACTTTGCCTGAACTATATAAGAGCTATTTGATTGCAGGCTCTTGGCCAACTGTAGTAGTGGACAGAGAGCCTGCAGCCGAATGGGAGATGTTGTGGATTTCATGCCGTAGTTTTGGTCTCAGAAATCAATTGGAGAAGAGACTTTGAAATGTTTCTTTCAGAAGATATTTCAGAAACTCGGTGATATTTAGCCTACAGACTCTCGACATAAGTGGAAACTAGTTTGATAAATTCGTTAATGCTTTTCGCACTGAAAAATTCAAAACTTATCTCTATACACTGATCTAATTTTTTATCTTGTATATACCGGAAGTCGGTATATACAAGACTAGCCAAGCCAAGAGTGGAACAAGGGTGGTTTCAGTCTGTCTCCGTTATATGTGAATGTGGCATGTCTTCATTTCTTTTATTGGGAGTGAAACAATAAATTACTTAATATTTGGAAAGGAAAAATATGGCAAAATAGGATATTAGGTATTTTAAAAAAGATGCTCTTGTAGGTAAGTCAACAACTAGTAATTTGAAGGGTTAAATGATTTTTAATAATAAACAAATTAATACCTAGCTTTAGAGTTCTAGCTATTTCATGACACATACACTTCTTTCCTGTTCCTTTTTGTAAACAAGATATTAGGGTTAGCCTTTATTTACTCATCCAATCACTGGATTTTTAACCAGTTTACTGCCAATTAATGGCTGTGTTTTCCTTCTCCTTCATCAATCGGTGAAAGGTTCCACTTTCTTGAGCTCCATGTCCATGATGATATATTTTTTCACTCATTTCCTGCGAATTTTTAACACGCGTTCTTTGTTTTTGTTTTTTTTAATTGACGGGCGCTTGTATATTAAAAAAAAAAAAAAAAGAACGTTGAAGATCTTCTTCATTAAAAATTGAAGTCCCGGTTTTTCCAAATTTGTTAAACCTCATACGGTTGTATTACTTTTTAATTAACAATTTTAAAGAATTTTTAATCTTCAGAGTCCTTTAATTTCTAAATTAATTTTTAGTTTAATTTTTTAAGGTTTAATTTTTAGTGTCCTTGGTACTATAAGCTTTGATCCCATGCTATGTGGGATAGGGGTGACCCGAGAGTACGCAGGGTGTCAAAGGATTGTCAGATTACCCTAGGACGGGATTCAACACTTAAATACTACACTAGAAACTTTGATTAGCGATGAAATGAAACTTCCCCCTAGTTTGTAAAACCATCCACTCCATACGTATATTTATTGCATGAAGCCAATACGTATTAAGTTAATTGATTATAAATTACAAATTAATGTATCTATGATTCTATATGAAGATACCACAGGGAAAGACTAATACATAGAAGATATGCTCTTTACTAAATTGAACCTAACACGTATACAATAAGTTTGTTTCAGGTTGAGCTGATAAGATTCTGCCTTGTACCTCCGTTTGGCAGTTCTGAATCTTGAGGAAACATATAAATACTTAAATAAATTTAAGGCAATGGGCTTTCCAACAAGTTCTGACTTTTGATACCCGACTAGAAGAAGAAAGATCTTCCAGTGGATTGTTGGCGCATAGAGTTTCAAATTGACATTTTAGTTGCTGGGTGTTTTTTTTTTTTTTTTTTTTTGCCCTGAGCAATTGATCTTACCCTGATATTATAATAATAACTAATAACTTTATGAATAATAACTAATAACTGAATAATTAATTTGTTTTACTTTGGTTTTAACCAAGTTTATGTTTCATAAGTCAGAGACCAAAGATACGTTGAAAACAAACGTGGGGTGGGATGATCTCGAATACTGATCGGGCGCATATACATAATCAAAGAAAAGAAAACTTTCAAAAAGAAAGCTTTAAACAAAACAGAAAACTGATGTGAACGACTATGATACATGCTTTGCTGTCTGCTTGAAAGAATAAAACTGAATCATATTAGGAACAGTTGTTGTATTTATTAGTCAAACATTAATATCAAAAATGCAACAATAGTAGATGTTCCACACGTGATAAAAATACAACCATGTAGCGACTTCAAACATGCAGCTAAATTGGTCTTTCAAACAGTTCGTGGTAACGAACTGTAAGTAAGGAGCGGCCCGGCTCAATAGTAACCGAAACTCTAAGAAACAAAATCAATGATATCAATAGATACATCAAAAGAAACGGATTTTTATTCTGATTTCAAATATATAAGTTTCATCAAGTTTAGCTACCCATCAAAAGTTACAAGAAAATGTGTATTATTTTCGAAAAAAACGGGGGAAACATCCCCTAAAAGTTATAGAATCCTAATGAAAATCACACCATCAGATTCAGCGTTCAAATAACCCTACTGTAGAGGTTTCAAGATCCTATCTGCAAAAATGTGGAATTTTGTACTTTTAGCCAGAAGAAAGATCATGGATGCGTGTTTATTTGTTGTTGTTGTTTTTTTTGTTGTTTTTTTTTTTTCAGGGGTGATCGTATCGTCCAGTGGTCCTAGAATAACGCGATATGGCTCATTTGAACGGAAATTAAAAGTTCTAGTACCCTTTTTAAGTGACCAAAAAATTTAAGGGTAACTACGCCCCCTCCCACGCTAACTTTTTCCCCAAAGTCACACGATCAAAATTTTGAGATAGCCATTTTGTTCAGCATGGTCGAAAAATCTAATAACTATGTATTTGAGGGTGACTTAATCCCCCATAGTCCCCCGGGGAAGGGCTGCAAGTTATAAACTTTGCCAATTGTTTACATATAGTATTGGTTATTGGGAAGTATACAGATGATTTTCACGGGGGAGTTTTCTGGTAGTGGAGGAGAGAGTCAGAGGAGGGGGTTACGCGGGAGGATCTTTCCATGGAGGAATGGGGGAAGGGCATTGCTATGAAGGGGGCACCGGAGTTCCCAGCATTATTTAAAAAACGATCAGAAATTAAATTAATTTTTTCAACTGAAAGTAAGGAGCAACATCAAATCTTAAAACGAACAGAAATTATTACGTATATTAGGGGGTCCACCCCCTAGTCAATACCTGACGCTTTACGCTAAATTTTTTTAGTACTTTCAAAAGAGCTATTTATTCTAATTAAACAGCCTTTGTGATTCAGGGGTCATTCTAAAAGAATTGGAACAAAATTCGAACATTAGCGTAAAGAGCGAGGTATTGACTAGATGGTGAACACCCTCATATACATAATAATTTCTGTTCGTTTTAAGCTTTCATGTTGCTCCTTACTTTCAGTTGAAAAAACTTGTTTTTTTTTTATTTAATTATTTTAAGACCGACTAATTTATACTAACGACCAACAAAAAACAGCTGAAAAAACTTATAAATATAGCGCTTTTAAAAATCTCTCGTGATTGTTTGGGCTTTTCAATGATTTGAAATGTCTGAGGGAGGGATTTTCCCGGGATGGTTCGAAAGTGAGGAATGGATGAATATGTCTAGTTTACATATAAACTGAATAAAGCCGGGCCCAGCTTGTCCGCATGGGCACACCACAGATAATAGATAGAGCAAACCATAAATAACAACCCATTGGGTTCACTGAGACAGGAATCAAGAAATAATAAGTAACTACACTGAATGGATTTAACTAGGTTTAATCTTAAGAATAAAAAGATAATGATCAACTTTGTGAAAGGCCATTGTTGAGGTCCAAAAGGGTCAGTTTTCAATTAAATAGGTTGCAGAATCATAGGTGTGAATAAGATTGGCTTGAATCGATTTTGTTTTATTTGGCATGCTACGTGCATGAAATTATTATATTTGATAGCTTTATTTATTGAGCTTCCTTGAACTGTAACTCAAGTTAGACTTGCATCATTTTTTTTTTCCAAGTTCTATAGCTCTGTTTGAAGCTGCATTGAATTAAATTTAATTCCGAATATACAACTTCTTCTTGTAAATTTAAAAAAAAAAAAATATGAAGTAAAGATAAAATCATTTAGCAAATAATCAAACAGTTCGTGGTAACGAACTTTAAGTGAGGAGCGATGCGCATCAATAGTAACTGACACTCTAAGAAACAGAGTTTTAATAACAATGGATATATCAAAAGAATCAAATTTTGATGCTAATTCAAAATATATAAAATTCATCAAGTTTAATACTAGCTATCAAAAGTTATGAGCCTGAGAAAATTTGTCCAAATTTCAAAAAAGGGAGGAAACCCAAAACGTCAAGTGAGCTTAATAAAAATCACATCATTAGATTCAGCATATCAGAGAACCCTAATATAGAGGTTTCAAGCTCCTATATACAAAAATGTGGAATTTTGCATTTTTTGCCAGAAGAAAATAGATGTGTGTTTATTTGTTTCCAGGGTGATCGTATCGAACCAGTGATCCTAGACGATCGGGATAGGGCTCATTTGGAAATCAAAAGTTCTAGTACCCTTTTTAAGGGACCAAAAATATTGCAGGGCAGCTAGCCCCCTCCCACATCCCCTTTTTCCCAAAGTCATCCTATCAAAGTTTTGAGATAGCCATTTTGTTCAGCACAGTCGATAGATTTAATAACTATAACAATAAGGATGAATCGACCTCCCACAGCCCCCGGGGGAAGGGCTCCAAGCTATGAACTTTGCCCATTGTTTACATATAGTATTGGCTACTGGGAAGTGTACAGATATTTTAGGGGGATTCTGGTGGGGGGTTGCGTGGGAGCATGTTCCCATGGCAAGGGAGCTGGATTTCCCAACATTATTTAAAAAACGATCAAAGTTTTTTAATACTTTAAAAAAAAATACTTATTGTTCTATTTAAACATACATTGTGTTTCAGGAGTCGTTCTTAAAAAGAATTGGGACATAATTCAAACTTTAACGCAAAGAACGAGGTGTTGAGGAGGGGGCAACCCCCCACATATACATAATAATTTCTTTTCATTTTAAGTTTTAATGTTGCTCCTTACTTTCGGTTGAAAAAACTTGTTTTTTTATTTAATTTCTGATCGTTTTTTAAATAATGCCAGGGAATCTGGTCCTACCTCCAAGGAAAATTCCCTCCTCCCCGCGGATATATCCTCTAGACAATTCAATCCTGGTAAAAAAAAATTACCCCGGACAATTACCCTCAACATCTCCACGCATAAAATTGAGTCAGCAAAGAGAAAGCAAGATATACGAACAATTTCGCATAGGGATTGTGGCAAATTCCCCCAGTGTAAAATTTTCCTGAAAAATTCACCCCCTGGAAACTTTCTTTCCCCTGGAAAATCCCTCGAGCAGAAAATTCGTCCCCCCCCACCCAAAAAATGTAAACATACTTCCCAATAACAAATACTAAACGTAAACAATGGGCAAATTTTACAACTTAAATACCTTTCCCCAGGGGCAGTGGGGGTCATGATATTTCCAAAGGCATAGTTATTCGACCTTTCAACTATGCTGAACAAGATGGCTATCTCAAAATATTGGCCGGACGATTTGAGAAAAAAGGAGCGTGGGAGGGGGCCTGGTTGCCCTTCAATTTTTTTGGTCACTTAAAAAGGGCACTATAACTTTTTATTTCCGTTCGACTGATCCAATATTCCAATATTCTAGGATCACTGGGTCGATACGTTCTCCCCTTGGAGAAACAAACAAACAAAAAACAAATAAACACGCATCCGTGATCTTTCTTCTGGCAAAAAAAATGGAAAATTCCACATTTTTGCAGATAGGAGCTTGAAAGCTCTAGAGTAGGGTTCTCTGATAAGCTGAATCTGATGGTGTGATTTTCATTCATATTCTTTAACTTCAAGGAATGTTTCCCCCTTTTTCGAAAATCAGGCAAATTTGGTCGGGCTACATCCTACCTTTGATGTGTAAGACTAAACTTAATGAAACTTATGTATTTGCAATCAGCATAATAAGCCAATTCTTTTGATTTACCTATTGATATCAAAATTCCGTTTTTTAGAGTTTCGGTTATTTTTGAGCCGGGTCGCTCCTTACTTACAGTCTGCTACCACGAACTGTTTGATAAAATTGATTTCTGGAATTGTTTTATTCCACAGCTAACAACAAACTTAAAACCGAGCATGCAAGTTTTTAAATTGAAAAAGAGATGCAAGTGTTGCTCCGCAATTATGACGAAAGAAAACAAGCTCCGAAGTGTTGTCGATTTTTTGTTGTTTTTTTATATAAAAAAGATTTGAATTGATTGTTGAATTTGTCCCCTAGTCATTAGTATTAACAATGCCTCAAAAGGGTCACAGAATAGTTAAGTTTGAAAATATATGTAATGTTTCAGATCTGATCATGATTCCAGGCATACACGGAATCAGTAAAACTTTCTTTTGGAAAGCCACTTCTGAGAGAAAAAAAAGCCTGAAGACACCTGCAAATGTGAGCTGTTATCAAAATGAGATATAGAATTATAGCTTGTCTAAATCACTTCTTTTGGGGTCCTTACACCTCTATTACCGGCTACAGCCTACTGTCACTTTATTGTGAAGGAGTTGCATCTTGACTAAATACATTCAACAAGTATAATGTTTACTTATTTCATCACTAGAACTCCCAGAGAAGTAGCATAAAATAAATAAATTCTAGCAGATATACAATGTTTTAAATTCGTCCAACTTTATAAGCATCAATGGAGTCACAGTTACTTAACTCTCTTTTGAGAAGGCAACTTCTCAACAAAAACAAACATCCAAAAACTCGCAGATGTGACCTGAATTTTTTAAATCCCTCCGAAACACGGACAAGACCAAAGGAACGACTGAATTTTTTAAGTGATCTTCTCTCCTAATTTTCCAAGGAAGGTTAAAAGTTTTACAGATTAAAGTTTGACCCAACAAGAAAAAGAAGCGGAATTCTGAGTAGTTGAACACGAGAAAGAGAAAGGGGACTCGTAAGAGAAAGACATTAGCAGATCTTTCTTTTCATTTAAATCTTTTTAATTAGCATAATCTAGGCCCATACAGTAGAAAAAAACTGTATGAATAAATGAACAAATGACTGAATTCCTTATGAAGGAACTGTATATGCTATTTAACAAATAAAGGAAGGGAATTTTTTGCTGTAGTCGATCATTTGCGAATACCCAGATGATTCAAGAAAGGTGAATACCGGAGAATGAGGATTTACTCATTCACAATGGAATTCACTCAGAATGACACTCAGTACTTTTCAAAACCCTGTACCGTCGAAAACAGGTGATCAGATTTTAGTATTTATTCCAAGGTTTAAACCAGCTAAGACTGCATTTAAGAATACAGTCTTAGAATTGAATTTAAGACTGCATTAAGAATGCATTTAAGAATGCTAGTCAATCGTAGTCTTTTGGGAGTTTTTTTTTTTTTTTTTTTTTTTTTTTTTTTTTTTTAGTAATCCTTAATCGAGTTCAAATAAACTGAAACCCGAGCGTCCTAAGCTCCTTCCCAATCACAGAACGTACCACCCCACCACTAAGCCGCCTCCACTAAGACTTGAGACCTAAGCAGACACAGAATTCCTAAAACAAGCTAAAAATCCGGGACCAGACGGTGCCACTGCAGAGCTAGTAAATGCTGGCTCAAATGGTGTTTTAGAACTATGTGACAGTATTATACGAGCCACCTGGTCTGTCCCACAACAGACCAGATTGTCTGCCCCACACTATATGTGTCCTACACCAGTGGTGCAACCCAGCAATAGCCCCAATCCAAAAAAAGGCTCAAAGAAGGAGCATGAAAATTACCAGTTTATTAGTATGAGACCCACCAAAAGAAAATCGTGACTAAGATTCTCCTCCATAGAATTCAAGCAATCATCGTTCCTGTCACTAGCTGGTTTCAAGCTTGCTTCCGACCAAGATGATCAACTAATGATCAAATTTTTACAGTGCGCCAACTAATGGAATGATATATCGGGTTTAACACAAAGCTCTACCAACTTTTTATTGATTTTCGACAGGTCTTTGACCAGGTTTGGAAAAAGGTCCAAAGCTGCCAGTAGCAGAATTCGATAGAATTCCTAAAGCTGTCGAAACTTAAGCAGCACAACTTGTGTTTTGACAGCTTTTCTTTGAGCAGAAAGTAATTTCATATGTGAAAACGGTATTTTCAGACAAAATCTGCCAAAAAAATTTCACTAGGCCATGAAAAGAGCCAAGTAGCATAGCTACTATTCTACTCCACTTTTTGCACGGCGGTCTTTGACTTCATTTTGAGGAATGACTTGTAGCATGTTCAAGAACATTATGGTGTCCGAGATCAAATCGTCAGAATAATTGACAGCATGTACAACCAGCGCAGAAGTCAAATACTGACAACCAATGGGCTATCTGATGAATTTTAGACAACCTCTAGAGCGCACCATTGATGCATCCCTACCTTACATTTGTTCAACCATTTTTTTTTTCGCATTCTAAACTCTCCCTCATACCCGACGAGTATGGGGAGAAATAGGTGGGATCCTGCTTGACAAATTGGCATATGCTGATGATATTGATCAGCTAGCTATGACCGCTTAAGAACTACAAAGACAGACAGACAGTCTTACCCAAGCAACGAAACCGATTAGGGTGCAGATTAATACAAACTAAACCATAGTCATGATTGCGTCACGGCAGGACAGTCCAAACCCTCCATCTATAGCAATTGATGGTGAGCTAGTGGAAACAGTTGATAAGATTCCTTTAACAAGTCAGTCTCTTAATGGCTGATAATTGTCAAACTGCTGAAATCAGAAGCCATCTGGCTCTGGTCAGCTTTAGTTTCAGAGGGCTTTCATACTTATGGAAATCCAGCAACCTTTCGAACCGTCTAAAATTAATCTTTTTATAGCGCGATCATAGCCATAGCAATTGAAATGAGGTCCCTTCACCGCATATAAAAGATTAGATATACTGACCATGTCACAAATGAAGAAAGCACAAGGAGACTGAAGTCACCAGACAAGATCATATGCAATGTTAAAAGACAGTAACTCCTCTGGTTCGGGCACGTTAAGAGAATGGATCATGTTCGCCAGCTCAAGATTTCGCTTGAAGCGACAGTTAAAGGCGCCAATCCCGGGGAAGACCTTGGAAGAGGTGGACTGACAATTTCGACCAGCAGTGTATTATCCAAATATTCAGAACTGCCCCAGACAAAGCAACATATCGAACACTGGTCAACGAAATTATGAAAGCAGTAATCCCACAATACCTCAGAAAGAGGTATGGGACTTAATTAAGTAAGAGGAACTCCAATTTTTATCCAACCCAGTTCCAGGTACAAGCTAATCCTCCATCGTGAAAGGCCTCAAATGATTCTAAAAATTGGTGGTGCCTGAGTCGGGGTACAAGTAAAATCTAAATGTCAATGAGCCTTAAAGTACCAATTACAATGAAAATGAATTCTGATTGCTGGAATATTTAAGTTAAAACTGACATATATCTCAGATTTTAGAGAAAACTGATTTAATTTTTGATGAAAGAGACTTCCAAATGCAATCATGCGTTTCTGGCAACGGAACTGCATGACGAATTAATTGCACTACAAGTTGGTGCTGAAAGTAACCAAGTCAGCCTCTGCAACTCATTCATGCCGCTTCCCCTTGTAAGACCACGGTTAGTTTTCAACAAGCGCTGGAGGACCTGCTCAATGACCAGATCTGACGACAGACCCGCCCGAAATTTTTAGGATCTGCGGATAATATATCTCACGTTCTGAAAATTGTCAAACACGTCGGGATTGGTAGTTTCTAGCTGTTTCATGTTTTGCAGGTACACCCTGGCAGACTTCGCATATAGGAAGTGGTTGGACGCTGCGGAATATGGCAACATAGCTTCAACTGCCTGAAGATGAAGATGCCAGTTCCCCGTGCGCTATGCGTACGGGGATCTATCACAGCGGGCATCCAAAGGGCTTTATCAGATTTTTTTCTATACCAAAATGTTTTCTTACACATCAAAAAAACTCTTCCAATTTTTTGCTCTGACATTACTAAACTGTAACCTGCTATCACAAATAAAAAACCCAACTTCTTACCTTTTTTGATAAAAAAGAAATAGCAAAACTTCACTGTCAGCTAAACAACTCTCACTCAAAGCTACATTGACTTGTTACCATTAATCAACTCGCCAGATAAGGCAGAACACGATGGAACCGGTTTTATCACAGTTGTGATCGATTTTGAAGTGCCCGAAGGATTCTTACATACTGGGGCTGTAAGGTCCCGTTGGTCGCGAAAGGATTATGAAACTGATGGAATATTTAGATGAAAGTTCTAACTTAACATTCAAATAAAGGTGATTTTCATAATCACCATGATCTAGTACTCTATTCTAGACATCAATTTCTTTGTTGGACGCCTTTATATGGAAACACGAATTTTACCTTCTCGAAATCAACCTTAACCTCAAAAAACTTTTTTTTTTGTTTTAGATAATTTCGGAGACCACACTGCCTTTCCATGACGATAAAATAAAAGCTCAAAATAGGGATAAAATCCTTTTTAATAGACAGTGTATAGAAAATTCACAAAAAATACCAGATATTTCGGTCACATATAAAGTGACCGTCATCAGTGACTGTCACTGTATATGTAACCGAAATATCAGTAGAGAGGGGGGTTCTACTCCGAACCCCACACAATATATGGGCATAGAGTCCCTGGGGAGAACACGTGGTTAATGGGGTCAATGACCTAAATTTCCAAAGGTGTTAATGTTGTTGTTGTTGTAAGTGCACGCTCTCAGCGAATGTCAAGGTCGATTTATTTGTTGTTGTTGTTGTAAGTGCACGCTCTCAGCGAATGTCAAGGTCGATTTATTTGTTGTTGTTGATGTAAGTGCACGCTCTCAGCGAATGTTATGAGT